>NC_051158.1:131282621-131475012 GCF_013339745.2 Dermacentor silvarum | reverse complement strand
AGCCATTTACGTTGTCACGTTAAAGCGGAAAGGGTGACCTAAGGGTGTTCTGCTTACGAGTACTCCCAAACCCCCAATGTGGAAACTTTAGTAAACGTAAGCATCAGACAGCTGTACCGATATCCCATCCAACTTTGATTGTGGTATTTTCCTGGGTGTCTGGTTTCTAGAACGACGGAATGTTATCTTGGGTGATCAAGATATCATTATTTTAATAGAGCGAACTACTGACACTGAACATAATACTGGAACGAGTCTAATTACAGCGCAGCTTCAAGCGAGCTAAATTCTGGAAGAACCCACGCGTTCCCTGCGGAGACCAGTGCGCCTCAGCGTCGCACCAGTGAAACCATGTGTTATTCCAGTGCGTTGTAGCGAATTTGCTGCTGTCTCAGCGATTCCTAGTGAGCGCATGATATCCGAAGATATTAGAGCGCAGCTCTTATTAGGTGCCCGTTCTTGCGGTCAGCGTCGGCGTTTTACCTCGGCGTAACCGTGCGAACTAGAGCAGCGAAGATGAACCCGAACGCGGAGAGCAGGGGGAAAAGAAAAGCGTAGTGCCGCGCAAGACTTGCGACCACCGCTACGAGATGACACCAGAGGAGCGCACCGTCATCGTTAACCGATGGCTAGCTCCGAGCGCGTCCAACGATACCATATATGGTAGCAATAGCCCTGAATAAGCAGAGGCAGAGGTCTGTCTGCGGCGGCTGCTCTGAATAGCGCCCACGCGACCCACGCGCTGCCAGTCGTGATCTCCCGATTAGGAAGACAGTCACGTCAACGTCGCCCCGTTTGTGACGTGCCGCGTGAGACAGATTGTCCGCGCCTGACTATATATCGAGAAATGCACAGTACAGCGGCGCTCGTATTGCGCATTAGGAAGTATCCTAATCGTTGGTGATTTTTTTAGTCTCGGGAAATCCGCCTTTTACTCTGTGCGGCGGGTACATTCAGCACGGATTCTTCATCAATATTTCTTCCATACAAAATGTGAGAAAACAATTCATTAGCACGTTTCAAATGGCGCCAGCTGCACACATAGCAAAATGTATGCTCAGTCTCATTTTATAGCGAGTACCGAAGTTTCAGCTCATTAAGACGCGTAGAAAGCCCATGATGCTCTGTTTCCGCGTGTAAGCCACACCAGATGGCGAGTATCCGTGGTAGCTCTGCCAGGGACATCGGAAGCGAATACGTACTTAAAGGTTCCAGAATACGGACAGGTCAGCCCGTACATTGCGAACGGTTACTTAAGAGAGAATCAGAGAGAATAAAACGTTAATATTCTGAACGAATGAAAAAGAGCGCATTTTTCTGCACCCAAGGCGGGGGTCCTTCTCAATATAGATAAGAATTGGCCTTTGCTGCTTCTTTGGCCTGGTTCACCAGCTTGTGACGCGAGCATAGGATCTCGTAGTCCGCAGGCAAGCGGGAGTAGGCAACGATTATGTTGCGTCTCATTTTGTGGCGTCTCGTTCGCTTGGTATGTACCAAAATTTGCATAGAAGGGTAAGAATGTATGACAAACATGACTCATACGTCATGACATCGATACCATCACATGATCGTCAGTTACGTCACGATTAACTATAATAAATCACGTGTAGCGCACATCCGCATATCCAATGCCGTTTATGAGCCAACGATATGGAGTATTATCCAGGGACAAGATAGAAACAAGGAAGAAAGGAATGATGTAAGGAAGGAAGGTAAGAAATAAATCACGTGTGGATCATACCCGCGTTGTATATGGGTATAAGCCACGGAGAGCAGGAGCGGGAGAGATCTTACAGCACCTGGACGACGCCGTGCAGTGTGCCGCGGCTGTGAAGGCTGTGGCTCATGCGCTAGTCTATAGGCTGTTTCACATGGCGCGATTTTCACTCAGCGACACAGCGAATTCCGCCGCTCAGCGACCGCCGCGACGTCGTGGGTTTTCCGCGAGGGCTTCTAACATCTTGGTTGCGCCGTCTCTGAGTCGCAGCGATCGGCGCGAGGTGGGCGGGAAACGTGTGACGTAACAGCAAGCGCCTTCAAATAGACGCTTTCCTGTATTACTGCGTTACAGTGCGTGTTGGAAGCTCGCGGAGCAATGTCACGGGCCAGTTTCAATACGTTTTAACAAGGCGGACCCACCGGCGCCTGTGGCTCACGAGCTGCATGAACAATTTTGGTTTCTCCAGCTCACGCAATTCGTTTAAAAGGAGACGCTGCACGCTATTCAGGTCGGGAGCAGACGCCGCTTCAGCATACGGCACGTGCTCACTTGATCGTCACCGTCATGAACCTCTTCATCGCTACAATTTGTGCCAGGTGCTTGCACACTCAAATAGCTTCTTCTACATAAGCAAATACTCCCCCAGGAGAAGAGTTGCGGCTTCGATATACACGCATTACCGCAACAACGAAACTAGAGTGTACTAAACGAAACCACCCACCGATGCCGCACTAGCCGCACGTCCCTACTTGCGGTGTTGTGCAGCGTTTCACTCGCCGCGGCCGCAGACTAAGACATCCATAAGTGGCCACTTTGAAACGTTAAAAAATGGTGTACTCATTCTATTTTCAAGTAATAAAAAAAATACTATTTTACTATCCTACGTTGTTTCTATTTAGCGGTGCAGGCTTGGATGCTTCGTGACAGGGGGCGACCTGCGGAGTCGCTGCGACGGAAATCGCGCTGTCGCAGACGCATGTGAAAGCTGTCAGCGAAAATCGCGCTGCGACGTGCGCGGCAGAACGATTTTTTTTTCGCTCCAATCGCACCATTGTGAAACAGCCACTTGGCGCAGCAAACGCACCACTTGGCCATCGCGCCGGGCGAAATCAAGACGCCGGAGTCCTTACTCTTGATTACATGCCAAAGACGCTCAATATAGGTAATAATGATAATATATGAATTCATATAGCAATTCATTACGCAGACCCACCATAGTCATTACAGTCATCTTCACAATAGTTGAAGGACTCTTAAACTTTTTACGCAGAGTTTTGCAAGGTTAGGACATCCGGTCACCATGTGGAAAAAGAGGGTTCGGTGCCTGAAAGGACGGATGAAGATATGGGAATTGGGTTCGGTGCATTCTATTGCATTGCCTCAAGTAAAAAGTGTTATGAGCGGGCAACTCGCGCAGTTGTTTTTGACCAAGCTGGTCTGACACATTTGTAAAAAAAAAGAAAAAAATAAGTAGTAGGGCAGCATGTGAGACAGAAAAAGGTATGCCTACGAAGGAGGCATCATACATTTAAGAATAATAAGCCCGTTCAGTAAAAAAACAGCAAAGCACTACTTATTCACTACTTATTCACATGGGCAACATCCAGGGATAGTTGCCGTTGTGGTGGATCAGTTCTCCACTTACTTGTGAGCTGCGCCGTAATATTTGCGCGGTTTTCACCGAGATTTTGGAGTTGTGTTTTAGATTATCATGGTTAGTCGAGTACTGGACTCATTCCTGCCAGCAGCGGCATTTGGCCTATGAATTATCATGCTCGCCGAAGGCGTCACGGTCAAGCGGTTGATGCGTAGAAGCCACCTAGACCGGGTGTTTCCCTCGCCTACAACGACGTAAGTCCACCTAAGCGTAACTTATTTAAAAAGTGAAACGTCAGCCGAATTCGGTGGTACTGCGGAAAGTCAACAATGACAAAGCTCGCGCGTTCTTCAATATTTAGTTCTTCATTTCGGCACAGTACTCAGCAACATTATCACGTGAAAAGGAAAGTGGGATGTATATCGCCTAGTGAAATAGTGAAAAAAAATCTTCATTCATTTGGTCACACCCAGTAAACTGAAATAAGTATAAAAACATTATTTCACATATAATGCATTATTTATATTTCAGTTGCATTACCGAGAAAAGACTGCAAATTTTCGTGTATTTCTTTAACACAGATGTTAAACGGAACTGCGTTGGTAATCTACTTCGTACAAACTGGCCAAGAATGAATGAAAGTACAAGGTGCTGGATATCAAAGAGAATTTCACTGGTCCTCTGAGTGTCAACACTTATGGTTCCAGCAGCAAGACCAGCGTGAGTAGCTACTGAACTACATGCTTTAAGCGTAGCCTTTCTTAACAGCGGTCTGAAACAAACAATTTTCACCCTAAAATAAGCAGCAGACGTAAATTGAATGTACACAAAATAGTAAAAAAGTACGAACAGAGAGGCGCAGATAAGGCTTTGCCCGAGAAACAAACATGGCGCAGTTACCGCCTCACATGCTGCACAAAAATTCAGAACCAGGAAATTCCTTCTAGACGTCTTCTTTCCGGGTGCTTAAGTACCCCTGTCGTCACTGTGCCAGATATCATAGCCACATAGTTGCTTCCAGTTTACAGGCTACTTAGTTAATAAAACCTACTCTTCTCAATGGCATACCATATATAATCAGCATCAGCATCTCAGTTGCGCATATTTAGGTCCACTACAGGACGAACACCTCCCCTGTGTCAGGCGACGCTATCCCAAAGTGCTTCGTTGAAAGGTAACAGGGGTACTTGAAAAGCATAACTGCCAGGAGTCTGCAGCGTAGGGCTTGTGCAGTGTGAGCGAACTCTCGTGTTGTTGTACACGGCTCTCATTTGTCTTAGTCTCCTGTAAGTGTAGCATTAGAGCAGCAATGGAATAAATGGTTCTTAAGTGACCCAGACTTATGTGTAAAGTTAGAGACTCGCCCTTGAATATTATTTTCACAAATCGGGATGGGCCGAAGCGATGCATAAGTTATGGCGACTCTATAAATATATGGCTACGCTAGAATCGGCAAGTCAGCGTTGGCGAGTTAGATGTCGGCATTCTACTTAGCACTAGTTTTGGAACCACTGTATAGAGGGATATACGAGTGGGCCGTAATGCCACTTAGCTTTGTAGTTTGCTCAAAGTGCTCAACGCAGTCTCACGTGCAACGTCAATTGCTAATACATTTTTGTTGACTCGGACGTCCGTGACTTGGCGCCATTGCTTAAAGGAGCACCGATGCAGACTGTCTGATGAGTTGGATCAGCTTGTCGGTAGCAAGACTTCGTAAAAAATTGGAGAACGCTTAAACTTCGCCTTGAAGAGTAGAACGCGATTGCGCTATCGGGACCTGTTCGCATCCCAACGCACGGCTGTAAGTCTGGTAGAAATGCTGGAAAAGGGTTTTGTGTTAGAGTTTATTCGGAGCAGAATTGGGTTTTCTCGTACATTCGAATTAAAATCCGACGCGATTGGTAAACAATCCGACGGCAAATCCGACGCCGAATGGTAAAGTACCATTTTCACTGTGAGAAATTAAACTTTCGTTCCCGAAAACCTTGCACCACGTGGAGGACCTGCGCGGTCGGAGTGGTTGGGGATGATTTTCTCCGCCACCCGCATCGCACGCCGACGCCGGTTGCCGACGCCGGATTTTCTGTGACACGGGGCCCTTAAAGGGCGCGCCTAAACCACCTCAGATATTTTTTGAACATTCGAGTAAACACGCGCATCGAGTTCAGAGTGCCGTCAAGATCAACGATGCCAACGCTGCAGCGCAACGCGACGCGGCCACGCCACGAAAAAAAAAAAACAATGCCGTCTTCTCTCCTGGCCTTTCCGGTATCCCCAGCGGTCGTCACGATGTGACCAAGGTGCACCTGGTGATGTCAACCAGGTCGACGATGTTGAGTGGTCGAGCAAGAACCTGCCACTTCAGGTTTGTCTGCTAGCAGGTACGCGCGCTCCCTTCTTTCCTCGCCGTGTTGCTCGCTTGTGCGCGCTTGCGAATCGGTAATTACAGCCCGCAACGCAAGTGCCAAATCGCTCGCGTTCCAACAGTCGTGCTTAGCGGTTTTATTAGCTGCGCGAACACAGCGCGACAGTGTTGGATTTCCAGACTTGCGCGCAACACAGGGTCCATAGAGGCACGCTTCGCATGAGCACGGGCCGGCACGGAAGCAACAGCGGGTAGCCGCCCTTATGAAAATGAACCATGAGTTTCTGATTAGGACGTTAGGCGTTTCTAATGTGCCATCAGACATCATCAGAAATGCATCGTCTAATGTTGTTTAGCATCACAAGTACATCAGAGACTCAAATGGCAATGCATATTAGGATTTATCATGAGAGGAGTACACAGCTTTTTTTTGTCATTGCTAATGTAAAAGCACATGACATAAAAATGTGTATGACACCAACTTTCATTTTTTTTTCTTATTTTTTTTATTTTATACAGCGAAGCTGTCC
Source organism: Dermacentor silvarum (assembly GCF_013339745.2). NCBI lineage: Eukaryota > Metazoa > Arthropoda > Arachnida > Ixodida > Ixodidae > Dermacentor > Dermacentor silvarum. The sequence goes on along the minus strand of NC_051158.1, from coordinate 131,468,800 downwards.
TTGGTTAGGACCTAGGAAAAAAAAGTCCGAAATGTTGACAAAAGACAAGTGGGCCGATCATGGAGGTAGTGCAAAAAGGGTCCAAGCGCAATGGCACACACGCATGTCATGTGGGCCGATCCTGGCGATAGTGCAGAAAAGGTCCAAGCTCAATGGCGCAAACCTCTGTGGGCTCGACTGGGGACATGTAACGCGCGCTTGAATTACCTTGTCACACGTGGACCCAGAGACAAAAACAATGCGCCAGCGCGATGAACGCTGTTGCCCAAACGCTAGTCTATGACGATGCGTGTAAAACGCAATAGTCTTACCAACCAGTAGCTGTGTCTCATTCTCTCGTGACATAGCCATTTCCATAGCGACGTCATCAGTTGCCCTTTTACTCGGTATGGGTAAGACCCTGTCGCTCACCCGAGCGCCGCCGAGTGTCGCTCACTCGGCGGCGCTCCTCGGCGCCTTCGAGGAGCGCCGCCGCACTCAACAGCGCGAATGGATGCGAAGCGACGAGAAGCCGATACGCGCAGCGGCCCAACGTGCTGAGCCCGATGGTGCGAGGTGGTGCGAATATAGTCGCCTAAACTCGCTTTCACTCGCACATACAGAATACGGTGCGCGGCGATGCAACGAAGTTATGTGTTGTGTCTTGCCAACCAAACATAACCACCAAAGTAACAAAAATTTAAAATATAATGCAAAACCAACAGCCTCGCTGGTCTGCGATCTTCACATAGTGAAAGGCCTCTGCTATTTTTTTTTCTGGCGCGGGGGGGGGGGAGGGCTAATAATACAGATTAATAGTCTATCATCGAGCGCAATTCACAGGCCAATCGCAGTGTTACATAGTTTGCCACAATGTTGATTTAAAACCATTTCTGGGGTTTATGCGAACACCACGATCGAGGCACACTACAGAGATAGTTTCGCCAATTTCTGAGCCTACAGCTGATGTTAACGACAGCAGGAAGTCATCTAAACGAAGTGAGGGCGCAGGAAGTCATAATCATTCATCTCACGCCCCAGCGACAGCTTTCAAAGCATAACATAACCAGATCTCTAAGGCCATGCTTTTGCTAGCTGCAGACGGCGGAAGGAATCCAAAATTAAAAATACGTCATAGAATTTCTTTCTACGATAAACTATTGCGTAAAATGTGGACTGTTCGGTGGTTTCTGTTGCCGCTCGCAACATATATAGGTAGCTGGGCGTAACAAGGCACAAAACATGAGTTCACTGGTTATTATTGTTGGCATCACGGAGGCCACAACAACCTAACAAGTATCCAGGTGGCGCTGTTGTTTTTCCTCAGTCTTCAAGATGGCGGTCGCCTGTGCGGGCAGCTACTGTGGTGCTTACGATGTGTTGCTTGATCGTGTGTTTTTATGTTTGCTGTAATGAAACAGGACGTAGTTAGCGTGCACAAAAGTGCCAGAAGATACCTTGTGTCTCGCTGCAAACTCGCCGTATGGGTGGCGCGCCAGGTAAATCTGGACCAACGATTTTCCTGTCGTGGCCTTTGTCTGGTTGTCGTGGAAAGTTGGGTGGACGTCGAAAAATGCGTATTGTTAGCGTGCCTCAGCTCGTCCACTGCACAGCGACATCTATGATGGGAGTAATGTCGACGCAGCACCGGCAACTTGGAGAGCGTCGTACCATGAAAAGGTAAGCAGTCGTGCTTGCTAAGTACACGTGTGTTGTGTGTGATCCTCGTGTGTGCATAGCATGCCTTGCGAACGTAGGAAATAAAACTTCTGCGACAACAGTGAAACCTGTGCTTGTGCATGCTGCGCGCTGTTTGTCAGAATTTAGTTACACAAATTTATTGCTTTGATGCGAAATTGAATATCCTGATAAGCGTTTCTTCCCATGGGAGGAGGGGAGAAAGATACGTTCGGAAAATCGTGTTCCACCTGTGCGTGCGCTTCCGCTTTTCTGCTGAAGTTGCATAATAATGACTCATCTGTCTCTTCACCGATTCTTACTGCAAATACGTTTTTTCGCTTATAAACTGTTCGACGTTGTAAATAATCTCTGCTGACCAGGTTTTCGGTTTACGAGCAGTTTGAGGAGAAATCGAAAATGTAGGCAGTCACGGCTTGCTACTAGTACAGCGTTCTTTTCAAAACAAGGGGTGTTGCCATAACTTTGACGTAACTAAACATGGCAGGGGAAAGTTGTTTAAACTAAGTAATGAAAGCAAACTCTAGTATGTAAACAAACATTTCTTGTATGTCTGCTGCGTGCGTGTTTAAATTTTTACTTTGATGAAGGGGTCCCTATTATCAGGACATTCTTCAGTGACTAGACCTTGTGCTCCGTTGCCACCCTGCACTAGTGCAGACATGTTTTCGTGACTGTTTTTATGTGTACCTTACATGTGTTCAGTTTTATTGTGCCAATCAATGCTATAAGTTAATACAGAAATCATTTGCAGTGGTGAGACCGTGACCCTCTAGCAGTGTCCACATTATGGCAGGGAAATGCAGGGATCCTGCAGCCATGGCTACAGCAGCACGGCGTTAATCTGGATGTCATGTCAGGGGGTATGAAGTGTACGTGTACCAGAAAGTACGATCTCGGTATGATTTGTGTATTAGCTTATTGACATATTACTCAACTCAGCTCACTAAACAGGCTAAATATTTATGCAACTTTATTCAACTTGCTGCTTATTTGTGTTCATAATATTATGCACACATTATCATGTTCTACATAAAACTAAACCTAACATGTCCTGATGTTTAGCATTTTTTCTCGCTTCAATCACTTGGCTGCAAGTTCAATTTTATTTTTGCTTTGCACACAATATTTACACTTCTTATTTTGATTTTATTGTTTTGAAACTGTTCCTTATGCTGTAGCTTTTATTTCTGTTTTTTCTCTGTTTATGCTACACGCATGTGCAGTTTTTGTGCATGTCAGAATTCGAACGGTAGTGTGCCAAATATGTCAAAGGTCTAAGTGTGCAGCGTGCTTACCTTTGCTTACCGTTGTTACTTTAACATTGCTATTTACAATAATTTCTGTCCTGTTTCAGATTAACTGCCACTGGCAAATACACATATGATGAGCTTAAATTTCTTGAAATGAAATGTGAAGTGTAGCCTTGTGACAGTTGAAGTATGGCAGCAATGTCGAAGCTAACTTGCGCCTACTATTACTATAGCATGCGAATAGATACCCATCCCTGTATTTGTGCATTTTCTGAGAACCAGCCATGTCCACTAGGTGAAATTTGTAGCGTCCTTTTGAGTTTGCCGGTCAGTTCATGTAACTTTTCAGAACAAAATTATACTGTGAGAGAAGGGAGACGATTACTAATAGGGCTGGCTCCCAAGTCTCTTATTTATGCGGTATGCCTCACTGATTTTACGTGTCAATTTTCTACTGTAGTGAAAATAGGTGACGATCGTAATCTAGCCAGCATCCTATTGCTGCAATGCACGGCCAAGATGGATGAGCATACTGGTCTTTTGAGTCCAATATGGTTGATATCTTAAGTACATATTTAGGCATCAGCCAGTCTGCACTATGTGCATTTGACCACATGTAAAGGAGTACAATACCTGCCTCGGACACACACTGGACAAATTTAGTGGTATCTTTAACCAAGCAAGTCTCGCTTGCCGCTCGCCTTTCACAATTCACTTACGAACTGTCGTTCATATCCTGTCTACATTATTTCTTTCTGGTTATATATGTGCATAGCAGTCCCCAAGCGAATTGAGAAAGACACCCAGGCAAGGGAGGCTTGCTTAGTTAAAGATACCACCAAACTTGTCTTGTATCCGTCAGGGTGTTGGTCTATTCCTTTGATCATGTGTATATTTGTCAGATTTACATGGGGCAGACTGGCTGGTGCCTCAACATGTGCCTAGAGAGCACCAACATCGTGGGACATAGTGGCCATAGGCCAACATAGGCATGGCATAGTGGACTTGAAATGCATGAGAACTATGCCGGTAGCTCATGCAAATATTCTATAACGGCTGGCTCTTAAATGTCTCGGGTTGCATTGGGTTGCCCGTACACCAGCACGCCTATGCTTGTTTCCACGCCAAGTGATCATATAGAATATTTTCCAGTTCCCGCTAGCATCCACAGACACTGCTGCTCTTTGTCAATGGAAACCAATACAGCCAGAGTAGTTCACAACACATACACCCCACAGCGGATCGGCATTGCATGTTTGTACAGCCAAGAGAAATTTGGGCATACTGTAGCTACTGCTACACCCAAAGGCTACACGGCGGTTCCTCAAGGACTTTATGTGACCAACATCGCATAAACTTTTCGCACAACTATCTCTCCAAATCGTTCCCCAGCAACTGATACAGTGTGTTTCCTGTGGTTCATTGCCAAGTGTTTGTTAATTTTCTGTCCTTTCACCATGCAGGGTACACGTGCACTCGCTTCAAGACGACGACCCTCCACCTCAAAAACAGCCTCTTGTCAAAGACTAGCAGGAAGACTAAATGAAAGGAAAATACCACATCCGTAACCAGACAGATACTATGTGTTCCTTACATTTAACCTCCTTCTCTTTTTAAGGAAGCGTGGCATATGCTCAATAAATGTTTTATCAACTTTTTTTTCGTTGAGAAATGTCTAATGTGCAGCATATGTACGGGCCCACGTACATGTTGGATGTTGGAAAAAGTGCTGCACCTTAGCTTGATATATGTATATCAAGCACGAAAGACACATCAGAAAATGTTGCCACATGTGGTGGCTAATTTTGTTTTAGGAATTCTATGAATACCAGCAATCTAATGTATAAACTCAGCAGAGACTCATTAGGAAGACATGACACGGTCACACGAAAACTGCTTTGGAGCACGCATTAGGAAGACATTTCATGCTCACAAGAAAAACACTCATCAAGTATGCATCAGAATGACGGTGGCCAATATGTTTTAGAATGACATTAGGAATACATCAGAATATTTCCAAAGAAACACATCAGAGACTCATTTGGCTGTAATGTCAAAAGTCATCAGACCTTCATGTGAAACTCATCTCATATTTCTTAAGGGCGAGAAGCGCTGAGTCATGGTCACGGTGTAAGATATATAGTCTTTAGGTGAGGCACCCACCAGACTCGATCGACCTGATAAAGTAGCAAAGGCTCGCGCCGATCGGCCCGGTGACGGCAACGGATACCTATCGGCATTACACCGCAACTTCAACACAGAAAGCTTTTTATTGGTTCAATCTCCCGTTGTTATAGCAACCGGCGGTTCGCGGGAAATCCTAAATGATGAGTGACGCACAAAAGTAGGTCACCCGGGAGGGGCATGCGCGCGTTCCTTGTCGGCGCACGCTCTCGCCTGCGTTCTAACTGAAGTTGCGTCGTTCCGCCGATAGGAATCCGCTGCTGTCACCGCCCGATAGACGCGCACCCTTGCTACTTTATCTGGTCGATCGCGCCTAGCAAGCAAGCCGAGAAGTGTCCCCATCTTAAGAGTATATATCTGACACCGTGGTCATGGCTAAGGCCCGTCCACGTTTCCGGCACGGTAACTCGCCGCACGCCGTTTGCCATTCGCGGTCCGCCGATCGACGGCGGTTTTGCTCGCGAACGGCAAGATTTCCTTGCCGTAGAGAGGATGAGAACGGGACCCATTTGTGCGGCAGCCTCACCGCCGCTGATCGCTCAACGGCGCCTATATCGTCGCTAGGCCTTTTCCGGTTCACTTCAAAGCTAAAGCGGACGTCGCTTCGTAATGAATTACCAACGCTCACGAGCCGCAATATTTCTTATCGTTGTTGTCGCTCTTCGCAATAATTGTACACAAAGAAGAAAAATACGCTGATATTAGGAGCGCCATCCGCTGCGATGCGAGCACAGCCGAGCCGGTCGTCTCCCGTCGGTAGCCGTGCTCTGCAGCTGAGCTCGACAAGTATCAGAGCTCTCGTTCATCTTGACAGCGGATATTTGACAGCGGATATTGTTTTTCATAAAATGTACTATTTATGCATTACTTTATCTAGCGGAAATAATTTCGCTTTGAACAGAAGCTGCAGCCGATGTTTTCGTCACCGGCGGCGGAGGCGCGCAGCTTCGCGCGTCGTAGATTGGCCCGTCGATCGTGCAGCGGGCGGTGCGCCGGCCAAACTGCCCTACACTTTGGACACCTCTCGTGCGGCAGACGTTCCCCTGCACTGGAAGTCGGTTCGCCGTCGCTATATTTTCTGCTAGCGCGGACGTGCCTTAACCGGAAGTGAGCAGTGTTTTCTGAAGGGCGTTGCCGGCGAGGAATGTCACGTGACATTTGGAGGAGCACTCGGTGAGGAGGAGAGACAAGCCGACGAGGAAAGTAGCGAAGGAAAGTGAGACGAGAGAGGGCCGTGTTTCGATCATCAAACGCGTGTAACTCCACTATTACGGCACCCTTTCGAAAAATTCTCGCGGTTACGTGTTCGTTGTAGACTTGTGCACAGCTGAAACACCACAACTAAATTTCTACCTCTGGGTGATTTCATCATTATAATCGTCGTCGTCATCATCATCATCAGTCTATTCATGTCCACTGCAGGACGAAGCCCTCTCCCTGTGATTTCCACTTACACCTGTCTTGCGCTAGATGATTACAACTTGCGCCTGAAAATTTCCTAACTTCATCACCCCACCTAGTTTTCTGCCGTCTTTAACTTCGCTTCCCTTCTCTTGGTATCCATTCTCCAAATGTAATGATCCACCGATTATCCATCCTACGCAGTGCATGGCCTGCCCAGCTCCATTTCTTCCGCTTAATGTCAACTAGAATATCAGCTATACCCATTTGTTCCTGATCCACACCGCTCTCTTCCTGTCTCTTAACGTTACGCCTGACATTTTCCCTTCCATCGCTCTTTGAGCGGTCCTTAACTCGTTCTTGAGCTTCTTTGTTAACCTCCAAGTATCTGCCCCATATGTTAGCACCGGTAGAATGTAATGATTGTACACTTTCTTTTCTTTACCGCTGTCGCGTTAAAATGCAGCAGATGCAACGTGCCCACTTGAATCTATAAACAGCGAAGCTTTCCGTAAATTCATAAAGAATTCTGAAACAAGTGTTTGTTTTTATTGAATGTGAGTGTAGATTAAGTCAAACCAAACTCTTTATTCAGGTATATTCTAGATGAAATGTAATGTCTTGTAAACAAAACACATGCATAATATAAATGTCAATAACACATGTGTTCTTGGTGATAACTATGGTGCTTTGGCGCTGAAGTAGGAGCACACTTTGAAGGCACAGTAAGTACGCTTGATTTTATCACGTTCTGTCATGTTGCTCTGTCAGGTTTCGTTTTAGTGCCATGTTAGCGAAGGGTGAAATGCGTCGTTGAACACACAAATGTTATAGGAATTGAAAGAGGCAAGCTGGGTTTCTGCACTATTTATTAGGGGTGCCCGACTCTCCCCATAGAGGCGCAGATGCCACCGTGAACGCGGTTGCCAGGCGGCGAAACGCACGCGCAATGTAAGGCCTACTCCTCGTGTGCCATCTCTCCCTTCTCATTCTGACTCTCCGCGTTGCTGCCCCCGCGCCCTCTCCACTAGCAGCCAACAACCCGCCTGCGCAAGCCGGTTTCCCCCTCTACCGTCCGCTGGCAGGTGAAGATAGCGTGTGGCGTAGCTCCTTGATGTCGCCGCCGTCCAGCAGCTGAGTATCAGCTATTCGAGAGGAAGTAGTATTAGCAGCAGGCGGTAAAAACGGTCAGCAAGAGAGGCGCAGGGCAGTTCGCGACGAAAGGATCGCTTTATAAAAACTGTACTGACTGCAGTATATTGAGTTAGTCTTACAGTCGGCAAGCTTGAAGACAGGGAGGCGCTAGTGTTTCTTGGCTTCGCCGTGTGGCTTCACACGAGCTCAATTTGACATCGGAGATGTCCTCACGACTTATCCAGTAGACAAGGATGTCTTGGCTGTTGGTCGCTCTGGAAGCCGTATCACTTCCCAGACGCAGCAGCCGCAGCAGCAGGAGCGTCAACATGGATCCAAGCCACAAACCATGGCTCCTGTCCAGAGATATGCGCAGAAATCAGTAGACAACCGATGACTGAACGAAAACAACGGCATGACTCGCCCGCTGTCATTCTAGCAATTCACCATTGTCCGCAACGGGAAATCGTGGTGAGATATACGACGTGCTCTCCAGAGGGATCTTAACGTTGAACGTTCCTTGTTACGTGTCGTATTTCCAGATGCCCCCAACGCCGGTCCCTGCTTTGCGGATTCAACAGCAACATTAGTGTGAAGAGCTACTCGAGAAAATGCGAGCAACGATTTCATTCGGGTCATGGTTAGCCGTCATGATATGACGCCTTTGAAACCACACTCAACGACTTTTACACACATTGTAACTGAAGATTATATTTGATTTCTAAAGAAATCAGGCAAGCTGCTAAAAAGGGGATGACACAAATCTCGCTAGCATTTTGCTGTAAAATTACCTGATGCATAACAAAAAAAAATCACCAAAAGGTACTCGAATGCTGCTCTCTAGTCTGGTATTGCAAAGAAAATTGCATGCTAGATGCAGTTGCTAACCCCTCTTTTCTTATCCTTTCCACAAGACTCAAGACCGAGGTTACTGGAAACAAAGGTAGGTCATTAAAGATGTGTCCTTTAATAAGGTCCATACGTTCCAGCAGGATTGTAGGCTTTGCTACTTGATAGATACTATTTCTCACAAGAAGCAGTGCACAAGTGTCAAACATTTGTAGCACGTTCCAGCATTTAGGTTTCAGTTGCATTACTTCTATTAGAGAACATGTTTTTATGACATGCTACACCTGTTTGCTATCGCTTATAGGCTTATCTGAAAGCGGATAGCTTCCATTGCCCGTAATGTAAACATGATTACTTATTTTAAAAAAGCGGAATCACCTCTTGCCAATATTGCGAAGCTTACGACGAGACCAATCGTTCCTGGCTGATCTAGAATGTAACATTCGTGAAACTTTGCATTTCCCTATTACGTTATTGTGATCTCCTCTTGAGTCCTAGTTACATTGTGCTTCTTCTAGCGTATTTTCTGCGGCGAACCACATCGCCAGCGTAATAAGGAAAAAGAGAAGACGACGACGAGGTTAGACGGAAGAATGAAGGAATCAAATGAAGGTTCTACCTACAGTACCCTAGTGAAATCTTTACGTTGGCGCAGTCAAAAGCCGGAACCTGTGAAAAAGATGAACGTCGCGTTCAACGAGGGACGAACCACCATCGAAGGCTACAAAGCAAGCAATGAACAAAATGTCAGGCCACTGGAGGACGTCAGCACGCCTGATGTTCTATGGAGCGTTCCAAGTGCCTCCGGGTTTACGGCTGACGACCCCGTCACTGAAGCTACCGTTCCTGCATGCTATGACCGAGACGAGTCTGAAACTTGTTTTAAAGGACCAATCTGATCTCATGAAATTGAATCAGCTGTAGCGCTGCTGGACAATGATATAACTGTTACGAACGCACTGCTTGACTTTCCGAAATGCCAGATGAAGCAACAGGACCAGCAGGTAGATCTTGTTGCGCCATCAAGATCTGGAAGCAGCAGAGAACAGCTTTCTTGAAACCAGACATGTTTGATGGAAATTCGTCCGTTGTACAAACCTGGCTTCATTTTTCACTTTCATAACTTCACAGTTGAGCTAATCATGGAATGAGTGGAAAGAATGTTTCTCTCGAGCATTCAAAAAGAATTCCGTGGAACTTTGGAGTAACACAATATTGTGTCAAATCACGAAGTCAAATCACGGAGTCAAATCACGAAGCTGGAATGACCGCGATGCGGGCGAGAACGATGACTTCGTGATTACGAGCACATACCTAGTAGACTAAGCTAGTGTACAACTTCGGCTGCTGTGTTGGTGTAAAATTCTAGATATATAGACAGGGTGAAGACAACGGCAATGACCAGGGTTCGAAGACGAAGGTGCAGTGTAGACGATGGAACGCCCACGACGGCATAACGGCAGCGATGAGACATGGAATGCATGATCACTGTGTGACGAAGATGACATTACGAGAGTCGGATTCTAAACCTGGATTGACGGCGATGCAACGACTACGAGCACATTGTTAGTGGCCCACGCTATTAAACAAGTTGGTCCACTGAGTTGGCGTAAAAATGCATAACGACGACGGCATCACGAGAGTCATATCACGAAGCTGCTATGACGACGGTGGAATGACCACGAGGACTTCCCGACCACGAGCACATACGTAGTAGCCCAAGCTGGACGCTGTGTCGGCATGAAAGGTTAGATAGATAGAGAGACAGAGCGACAGACTCAAAACACCTCAAGGAGGCAAATAATGGTAGTTCCATAAAAATGAAGCTGTCCAGGCGATGTAATATGTGGGGCTGATAACCAGTGGTCAATAAATTTTACAGCGTGGATGCCTAGGAAAGGGTTGCACAGTCGAAGTGCGGCAGGGAAATATGGTGTGCTTGGGTTCTCAAATTTTAAGGCGCAGCTTGTAATCAGTTAGCGCAAGACAGGGGTAATTAGAGATCGCAGAAAGGTTCTTGCTTCGGCAGGGAACACAAAATACGCGGATCATAACGATGGTTATGGTATCTTTGAGATAAGCGTTGCTATGGGCTGTATTGCTATTTGAGTAAAATCAACCAAACACTGAAAAAATTCTGTTTTCGGACGTCCCTCTCCTTTCTGGGGTTTTACGTTCTAAAACCAGTTCCGATTATAGGCACGCCGTAGGGGAGGGCTCCGGATTAATTTTGACCCTCTGGGGTGCCTTAACGTGCACTACAACGCAAGCACACGAGCGTTTTTGCATTTTTCGGCGTTATCCATTAGCAAAATTACAATTAGGCGTCATGAAAATTACTTGTACTTATAATTATTTGAAATGATCAGAAATAATGGAAATGAAAATGGGGGAAAAATAACTGGCCGCCGGTGGGTCACGAACCCACGTCTTCGCATTACGCGTGTGTTGCTCCTACCAATAGAGCTACTGCGGTGCCGTTTTCCCACAAACTTTCTGAGGCATTCATGTTTATCTCCTTGAACTAACCCTGGGAGTGTCAGCCAGCGCCACTACTCACCAGCCTTGACGGCAGATGTGGAACATCGTTTTTCCGCAGGCCTCAAGTGTAGGTGAACGCGTTGGGTGCACCAATGTGCATCTTTCCGATCGTGAAAGCCGGCTAATACGCGCAAAATTGCCGCGCAGCTGGCCGCTCGAGTAACTTTTCCTAAAAAGATTATGCGTAATTAATCAACTCCTCAAATAGATGAAGAGTACCATTGAGAACATTTTAAAACAACATGAAAAACCGCCGATACAGCTTTCTGTTTCTCAATACGCCCTACATAAAAGTACTGTTCCGAGCGGGAAATAAGCCCGCGAATACATACACGCAAAATGCCTCGAGCGGTCGGTAACGCGGCAATTTTGCTTGTACTCGCTGGCTTTTTTTTTGCGCATGTTGTTGCTCTATAAATTCGCTGACGTTTATTTTGTGTATAATTGTACAATTATGTTGCAACATTACAATCTGAAATGCCTAGTTGTACTTAGCTGTTGCTGTACATTTTTTTATAAACTTGAAGAGACTAATGACCATGGACATTACTACTATAAACTTTCACAGTAAGCAACGCTTTTGTAACGCGCAAAATTGTGCATGTATGTGTGATCTGCTGTCGAACCTGTCATTCTAGGGGCTGATACCTTTGTCCGGCGTTATGCCTTTAGTCTCAGTCTACCCTCGTTTGAATGAACGAGAAATAAAATTCAATTCAATTCAATTCTTTCAAGCTCTGAAAAACACTTTTATGTAGCACGTATTGAAAAACAGAAAGCTGAATCGGCGGTTTTCGGGTTGCCTACAGTGTTCTCGTTGGCACTTTTCGTCTACTTATAATATTTGAGAAGTTGATTAATATTTAAGTCTAACTATGTAATTAGGTGGGATGCAACAATTAACCTGAGTATGTCTAAGCGGCGGCAAACAACATTACCTTGGTTTTGTCGAGCTAATGGCGTTTGTGTATTTAAAATTGTGCATGATACTTCGATACCCTGTATAAATTTGCCCATAAGTATCGAATTGGAATTCTCAGCAATGCGTTGCCTAAACCTTTTATCTAGTAGGAAAGGAACGATCAACTCATTGCATTTACTTGCATAACATTTCACAAACTGCTTCTCGTTATACTTGCATAGGTTCCAAAATTAGCGTTCCTTCTGCATATTTGTTCCTTTATTGAAACTTGTAGAGGTACACGTGGACATGACACACATACAGATTGAGCCTAATCTCCCATTTTGTATCCATATATAATCAGCCGAAGTTTTCGGTTGGAAAAATGAACAACTGCAAATGCTTGTACATTGCAGGATTTTACCGCCTTGTATACAGCGGGTCTGCGAAGTGGAACTGTTACCTTCGCAATGCTTACTTATGGTGAGAATATTTTCCTGTGTCCATTACATCGAATTACCTGCCTCACAACTTTTGTACTTACTCCAGTACCGCGCTGTGAATCTCTGTCGATATAAGTTTATAAGCATAATCTTCCATACTAAAGCATACTTTTGTGACGCGTGATCACATATTGTAGCGGCACGTGTGTACTGGAAGAAAAAGTTCGTGACAGTTCACTTCCTGAAGACGGGTTACGAGCAGGTGTACGGACGCCGCGAACATGCACAGCCAGCACCGCGGCGTCGAACACAAACGAGAAGATCGTAAACGCATCGCGGTCGCTCGCTTGATCTCGACGGTGCAATGCCTGGTGTGCCACATGGAGAGCCATATTGAGGCGAAAACCTCAAATGCTTTATCAAACGGTGGCCTTGAAAACGTTTTGCCAAGCCAGCGGACATTATTTATCTTCTTATTCCTTTGAAGTGCTTGACTGCAAGCGCCGGTATCAGTTACGCTACAGATCATAATACCACACTCCACAGCGCCGGAAACCTGTTATTGTGAACGTACATGCAAACAGTGGACCAGGAATTCACCACCTCACATAGCTCGTTAGAAAGGTGTGTACGATGATACATTTCTTTCTCCAACGAAGCATGTTGTGTCTGCCCAAAATCGTGAAAGCGCCAAATGTAACTTTATCAATGTTCAAGCTGAAGCGTCAACGTAATTATTCTTTCAAAGAAGAATCTTAAACGGGCTGTTACCAATAAAACATTTTGCAATAAAAGAAAGGGTGACAACATGTTACCCTCCTGTAACGGTAATGGTAATGCATTAAATGCTGGTAATGCATTAAGTTATACGATCGCAGGGGTCAGACTTCTTGCAAGACATAACGAGCCGCTGTGTACTTTTGTGGTGCTTTAGGTGGACCTCCTCAACGACACATGCGAGCACTTAATGCGTACTACCTAAAGGGCAGCGTGCTTGTCGCGTGTTACAAATGCGTAACACAATCCGGACACAGTTAAAGACACATGATTGTCGTACTTCGTGGCTCTTTATTAGACAAAGTCCATTTCAGCGTCGTCCGGTGGGAAGAGATCATCCGAGCACACACCGTCACTGGGGCTCCGCGATGGCTTCTCGACGTCATAATCCACTAGGCCCCGGCGAGCGCCCTCCATCACCGTCTCTCTCGCTTCGCAGCCAACTGTCGCCACAACCGCCGCCGCCACAGCGTGACGTCAGCGACGCAACACCTGCTTTTCTGCCTGCGCTCGCAGCTCGTTCCCTCTCCACCCGCCACCCGCCACTCGCCCGGAGAAGGTCACTTGTTTTTTGTACCACTCGACTGTAGACGAGAAAACGATCGCCTGGAGGCGCTGCTGCGCCTCCTGACAGCGCCCCCAATGTGGAAATTTCAAGGAGCGCGGTCGCTCCGCGGTGCAGTCTCCGCTTTGTTTACATTGTTACGCCCGCGCTTTCCTTCGCTGCTCGTGCTCACGGCGCTCCGTTTTCGACGGCGGCAGATCGCCTGCTTGCTGAACAGCGATGCAAAGACTGCAGTGCGATTTCAAGGCGGTTGCCGACGCCAACAGCTTTTTTCGTGGCGGCAACCTCAAGAAAGGGAGCGTCTGCTTCCACACGTGTGTGTGTTGAAAAATTGTGGGCGGTGATGTGACAGTGAAAGCCAAGTGCGTGTCGGAGGTGTCCAAGAAGATTGTATACGACATCGAGTTAGAGGTACACACCGAGTACAGTCATTTAGTCACTTTTATTTCTCTATAGTGCAGTCACAAAGCGGTCATGCATGCTTGCAGAATGTGCAGAGACGGTGACGATTGCGGTTGGTTTCGCTTGTCGCTGGGCGCGCACACACGGCTGCTCTCATTTGGGCGCCCAGGGAGTTGCATCAGCACTGTCAGCACGGAAAGAACACATGCATTAGGCAACAATAAGCCAATAAAATTATTTAACGATGTAAGTACTACATATGCGCAAATTGCCTTATATCACTCTGTATAAATGTTTATTGTATCATGCCTTATTCAATGCTACAGTCATGGCAACTCATTGCATTATTGAGCAAGGTATCTTTTCATTGGTCATGAGAAATCACTCGTACAACTGCTCCGCGAAATGAACCCAGGTCAGGGTAACCAGCGATTTGCTTGGGACCAGTAGCACGAGCGCAAGAATTAGCGACACATGCCTCACCAAAGCAAATCTAGTTTGTCGTCGGGCGAATGCCCCGCCGCAGCAAAGTAAGCTCACACCGATGGCCGGCTACTACACGAAACGAAGATTCTTTGCGGGAAGAGTGAAGCAGGAAGAATGTGCAAGGTGGCAATTACTTTAAAACATGCTTGGATTGTGAACCCAGAAAGCATGGCTAAGCAACAACATAACGCGTGCGTCTCGGGCAGCTGCTTTGCGATCTGCCGCTCACCGACGCATGCGATGACCGCAGCTTGCATTAATACGGATTGCCACTACACAAACGACAAGTAACGTGCGGCCCTATTTGTTGCCTGTACTACTAGAAATTTAAGTTGCAGCGTTTGGAAAAAGGATATAATAATCTGAGCCAGTCCTTGCGATCGCGAGTGAACGAACAGTACAATCAATTAAATTCGTAACTTTTACGTGCCAAAAGCACAATATCATTATGAGGCACGCTGTAATGGAGGGTCTCAGGAATACATTTGACCACCGGGATTCTTTAACGTGCACAAAAATCAAAGGACATGGCAAGAAACAGTATTCTTGCATTTCGCCCCCATCGAAATGCGGCCGCCGTGGCCGGGAATCGAGCTCGCGTCGTCGAGCTTAGCGGCGCTACACGTATGCATTTACCGCTAAGCTAACACGGCGGCTTTCACTGTACGATTCAACTACGCGACACGTCTAAACAAACGGCCATGCATAAATACAGGCACATTACTATTGCGTTTTTTATCGAGCGGCCGTGATATTGCACGCGGATGCGAAAGTACGCGACTTACTTGACTCGGCGCACTGCAGTTACCACGCTTCTCGTCTGTCCTCCTCTACCACCTCCCGGAATTCTGTAGAACTTCACGGGCGGCTTTCGACTTTTCGAGGCTCTTGTGGCAATCAAAAAGACAGCAGTATTGCGTGCCACATTTCCTGGTTGATGAGGTCGCGCTCGCCGTCACGAAAACAACGCACGCGGTCGCTCACGCCGTAGAGAACACGGGCGCGCACTGGCCCGGCGGCGACCTTCGACACTTCCATCCTTCCGCCAGGGGAGTGGGCGGCGCTGGTGCCACGCGGGCAAACTTTAGGTTGCCTCGTCTATACGCCGTGTTTTTAAGAATGAAATAGTTTTAACTCACGTCGTCGGAGATTATTTTCGTTAGTTTTCGTTAACTATTCAATTATGCATTTAACTTGTTTGTGCACGTAATGTACGCCTCTTCGAGTAGGCCAGCTCATCAACTAAAATTCTGCTATCTGCCAAACCAACCTTTAAACTTTTTGAAAGTGTTCGCTAAAACACCTTGTATATACGTACGGTTCTTCTAAAGGGAGAGAGGGTATGGCGGCTGAGCGTGTGGTTAGCGGCGATGCGAAGGTGTAGAATTCGAAAGAAAGATGTGCTACTCGACGCCGGTGGAGGAATGTGAGGTAGTGCAACGTGTCAGCCGGTATGACGTGTTACTGTAGATTCCTCGTTTCGTATAGGGGGCATGAATGGGTTGGGGTGGATTACCTGCTCCGCTGGAGTCAGTGAACTATTGTCTCCCTGGGATAGAGAACAAAAGTAGCGGCATAATATGGCACTCGTTAAAAAATAAATAGATAAAGAAAAACGAAAGGAATGAATGAAAGAAAAGGGAGGTGGGGAAATTGGATTCTTATTGACAACCCAATAACCTCACTCCCCCCCCCCCCCAAAAAAAATAGCTAAGCAACCCAATGATGTATAACTAAGTGCTGTTGCCTATAGTTTTCACTTCGTGGATAGAGATATTTGCGGTGCTTTTAATTTCACGGTCGATTTAAAGGTACTTGCAGGTTCTGCGCCTTGGGTGAGAACATGCTTTTTTACGGGGGAATGCTGCTGGCTGACTTTTGCATGCACTAACATGTTTTTAAATGTTTCTGTTGCGGCAGTAGGTTAGCCTTGGTATCTACGGTAAGTTTTTCTCAGGCGCTAATTACTTGATAATACTGGGTGGTATTTTCGTGGGTTGTTGTTCATGTTTGGCAGGGCATTCTAATATTTGGGAACAAAGGCTGCGGTGTGTCAGCTTCTGGTGTAGGTTGTTTCTTAGCTAATTCCGACTACCTCTGCAGTCTTTACGCGACGTCATAGGCTCGGTAGAGAAGAATTTGTGGATAGTTTCTTTCTGCTAGCGTTACTTTAAGGTCATTCAGTGGCGAAGACAACGATTATAGCGGGCCCCTAATTCTTCTTATTTCTTTCGCTTGTACGACAAAAATTCCGCGCTTGCAGTGTCGCGGGTGATGACTGGCGTAGTCTAAATATTGCTGACTATCCGTAGGCTTCCGGTAAAGCGTCGTTCTCAGTCTCCCGTTTTCAATGTAAACCGTCGTGTCGAGGAAGTTGATTTAACCTGGAGAGTGAGCGATGAGCAGTATATTTAATACACAGTTCAAAGCGGTTTATTAGCAGGTTTAGGTTGGTTAGCATGTTTTTCCATATTTCGATATTATGAATATTGTCAATGTAACGTAGGTGTGGGGTTTAAAACTGTATCATTTTCATCAGGCTTGCTTCATACTGTGCAATGAAAATGTTGGCTTACGTTGGAGCGATTGGTGTTCCCGCGCTTGTGCCGAAAGTTTGTCGGTAGTGAATAGAATCGAATTCAAAATATTTAAGCGTAAGAACTAATTCAAGGAGTGACATGTAACTTAAGGGGCGTGAGCTTCAGGACTGACTGCCAGGGACTTCGACACGGCTTCAATTCCTTCATTCATTCGTATGTTAGTGAAAAGAGCAGAAACCTCTAAAGCTACTAGAATAGCGCCGTTGTAGAGGATTTTGTTGGCGTTAGTCGAGTCGATAATTCGAACGAAGTAGGCCGTATTTTGAACATAATGGTAGGTGGTTGGGATGTTTGACAGATGGTTATTTAAGAATTTAGATAATGACTCAGTAGGTCGGTTGTTATTAGACACTATAGCCTACCTGGATTTCTGCTATAAATATTTATTCCACGGGAACCTTATGTATCTTTACAAGAACGTAAAAGCGGCCGACTGCTTCGTTATTGTTTTCGTGCGTGTTTTCTGTGTGCTTCTACAGTTCGTAAGAAAGGCAGATTCCTCGTCGCATTGTGATTTGCAGTGCATGCAGCCAATATAGACGATTGGCGACATTTGTTTGTTGGCACTAATTGAAAATAGTTTTATATGATGATTATTGAAATACTAATTATCACTATACTGAGTTACTATCAATTGAAACGAGAAGGTTTCTTGAACAGTGGCGCATACGCAGTGGTACATATACGGTGTTCCAAGCTGACGTAAAGGCGATTCGTTGAAGACCACCACATATCCAGTGACATATCCAGTCACCTAAGACGGCGTCAAGGACGGTTGTCAAAAAGCGTCAAATACCTATAGTTATATATCCAAACCCAAGTTCGAGTGAATCAGGGTCATCGAAGTAACGGTACATGTCTGGTTACCTATGTTAACGTCAAAGAATTTAATTCAAGAGCGACACATACACGGTGGCACATACCAAGGGACAGAAGCTGGGGTGCAAGTAGGTCACTGAATAACGGCGCATAACCATTGGCATGTAGCTAGAGACCCAAGTTGGCGTTAAAGATGTTTCTTGAAGACACCACACTTAGGTGCCCGCGACTGAAGTTGGTCCAACAATTGCTCTTAAACGCCATTCCCTTACCACAGCAGCACGATGGCCTACCCATTTGACCATAGACTACGCAGTGCCCCAAGACAGACATACCGCAAATTTAGGGAAGTTCCCAAAGACGGCAGCATTATCATTCTGGCAGAAACCGTCTCACGATGAATGTCACCGTTAACGCCGTTAGCTTTAATGAAATGTTGCAAAACCACTATAAGGCCAAAACCTAAGCACTTCATTAAGAGCATGCATGCAGCCTGGCTCCTCTCTTGCGTTTCTTACTGGACACTACTGCACCGGCTAGCATTCACCACCACTTCGAACAGCGGTACCTGCCCACTCCCGCATCTACCTAGCCCATGTAGGCATAGAAGAGGTCCCTTGAATAGTGACACGTATGTACACATTGCCACAAACTCAGTGATGAAAGTTGGTCCATGGTTGGCTTCACAACCTGTTACCCGGCAAGCAGCGCGCTATCCTACGCATTCACCCAGTGACTACCCAGGGGGCCAGGTAGGCGGGAAACGGTTAGTTACATAGGTAAGTCGATAAAAACCACACACACGCATACAGGCTAAGTTCCTTAAGAATGATATTGCAATATTATACAGAGAGAGGGGCACATACTCCACACTTCATAACCAGTGACCCAAGTTGCGTCAAATGACGTCATTGAAGATGAAGAATGGCGCACACCCAGTGCACGAGGCCAGCGATCAACGTTAGCATAGAATCGTTTCATTGAAGATCGGCACGTATCTAGCTTCACATACTCAGTAACCCAATGTGGCGTCATAGAGTTTCGCAAAACAGCGGGACGTAGCCAATGTCACATACCCATTGACCCTTTGGCCGGCTGTTAGTTTCGAATCCGGTTCCTTGAGTATAGGAGCCCGATGCTCTACCCAATCGACCATGACTTCTCTGTGACCCAAGTTAGCGGTAAAATGGTTAGAGCACCGATACAATAGATAGAGAGACATATACCCTACAGTATTTGAAGTGTCCTACCAATAATAATCACAATTATAAATGTGGACAGAAGGTAGCTTGACGCAAATCTAAGTAGAACCCGCCGCTTCCGCATTACGCCCGTAAAGGGTATTCAGAAGGGGAAGAAAGCCCAGAGGGATAAAGGTGCAGCAAGACGTCCCTGGGGCAAGATCATTCATTAAATCATTTCTCAGTCCCGCGAGCAGCAAGGTCACGTGCGGCCGCGAGCAGAAATGTGCACGAAAGCAGGACACCTCTCCATCCCTGCCTTTGTGTAGCGTTAGAAACGCTCATACATACCCTGTCGGTAAATCGCGGACCCCTTGCACTTGACGAAGTTGACGTCGTGTAGTTTGCTCCCCTTGCTGGGATGAAGTGACCGCATAACTGCCATGGCAGACTTGGGCTTGATCTGCGCTGGCTTAAGCCCTGAGACCAATTTGTACGCACAGACAAATACTCAATATTGTCACTTTTCATCTATTATAATTTGAGAAGTTGATTATTCAATTAACCTAATCATGCAATTAGCGGAATGCAAAAAATAACAGTATCTCCAAGCGAGGGCAAACACATCCACCTTGGTTCTTTCCAGCTGCGGGCATGTACATATTTTAAATCTTTGTGCATGATAGGACACCCTCGATAAATTGTCACACAAGTGCCTAAACGTTTGCGGAGACAAAGCTACAGTCTTATTAGTTCTCGCAAACGTAAGATTGTACACAAAATTTTTAGGCGCTGGAACGACCGTGTTGAATTGTCTCGTAGTAGCCTGCTTTTACTCAACCACTGTCAGAATATTTCGGGCACAAATGCGAAGCGCAATAAATTCATCATTGTTGTTGCGCGGAAACGTATCCAAATATCCATCGGTTTCAATCATTCGCCTGTAAATTACATTGTTACTTCAACACTCTCTTCGACAGGAATCACTACAAAAACATCGTAAAAAAAGTGTAACTAATGTTTACTCAAAATCTACTAAACTTTTGACCTATGGATAGAATTGCATATCAATTGTACTTTTATATTGCTGTGTAACATCGTGAATTTGCTGTTCTTTGTGTGTGATTTCTTGTTTGTATGGCTCCGTCAACTGCTGCGTTTGCGGCGGTATTATTATTGTTTTAGTATTGTAATGTTCATCTAGTGCAGATTGCACCACATGATTGCACTAGATTAGAAGTGCATTATGTGTTCTAATATTCATGTACCAATTCAGCACGTGTTTGAAGTTCTTTCAGTTATGTGCAAATTATTAATGACTAAGTTATCCTTGCCAAATGTTGTCATGTGGTGGGACAGGGTTTGGAAGCAGCACATGTGGTTTTTTCATTGTGTCGACTCAAATTGGTAACTATAAATGGAGGAATAACGCTATTTCTTAACTTTCATTTTTATTTGACGTATGCTCCCTGCCTCACCATCTGCGGCTCACTGACATTGGCTGGCACACGAATAAGTGAAGTTTTTAGGAAAATGTGTTTCTTGCAGATGAGCAAATGAAGCGGCATCCAGAAACAACTGGCTACTTTAATATCGCATATGCAAAGAAACCATGTTTTGTTGTGCAGAGTCAGACAGGTGAGTAGATTTCAAGAATTAGTAGGATAAATAAATCAGGCATGAAACGGAAAATTCAGAAATGGTATTTTTGAATAAATACATGTTAAATGCTTCTTATTCCTGCTTTACGCTAGATCTTCGCGAATGTGGATATTTGTTCCGAGCGACCAGTTTCAGATTTGTCTATAAACTTTATCGCTTTCTCGAGTCAATGTACCGATCTGCCATGTATATATTGTTAACTATCATAGAGTGCTTCACGAGAAATTTTTCGATAAAAATGTGAAATCAAATTTACATAGCAACTACTGTTTCAATTAAATATGTTAGATATGGCCCCGACATAACATGCTCTACTTGGCCCACAATTACAGACATTCACATCATCTGTCCGAAAAGGAAAAGCGAGTAAATAAGTATACTATTTCTTGAAGCGTGTACATGTGTAAATATTTACGTGGATAAAGGAATATGATTGTCGATGAACACATAAATGCAACTGTAGCAATTCTTAGAGAGGTAGTTAAAAGCATAGAAACCTTAGGACATCTTAGTCAATTCGAGGCACTTCGATAATCATGACCAACAGCAATATGATCGTTTAACTTCTCGATACAAAGAAATATAGAAAGTAGTAACCGTTGAAATGTTCTCTTTATCCTGTCAACTATGTTGTGTTTATAGAGCTTGACAAAGCTATTGCTGCTCTATGGTGTAATTATTGAACAGAGTTGGTACATGTAGAACACGAAAAAAAGATTAACACTCAAAAACCACTTGAATGGGTTCCGACGTGGACACTGAGTGAAGGAAACACTAAAGGATGATCGTAGAAGTCATAGTCATGAGCATGACTCAGCAACATGACAATGACTCAGCGAAAAAAAGATTAACACTAAAAACCACTGAAATTGGTTTTGACGTGGGGACTAATGAAGGAAATACTAGAGGATGATGTTATAAGGCATAGTCATGAGCATGACTCAGAAAAATAACAATGACTCAGGGAAAAACGATTAAAACTCATAAACCACTGGAATATGGGTCCGAACGTCGGTACTGAGAGAAGGAAACACCAAGGGATGGGGGTAGGTCAGTTCATGACCATGACTCTGCAAAAATGACAATCACTCACCGAAAAAAATAAACACTCAAAAAACAATGGAATGGGTTTGGATGTGGTACTAAGTAAAGGAAAAGGCTAAAGGCTGATGGTCAAAGTCATAGTTATAAGCATGACTCAGCAAGAATGACAATGACTCAGCGAAAAAAGATTAACACTCAAAAACCAATCGAATGGGTTCCGACGTGGACACTGAGTGAAGAAAACCTAAAAAGATGATGGCAGAAGTGATAGTCATGAGCATGACTCAGCAAAAATGACAATGACTCAGCGAAAAATATTAACACTAAAAACTACTGAAATTGGTTCTGACGTGGGTACTACTGAGCGAAACACTATAGGATGATGGTATAAGTCATAGTCAGGAGCACGACTCAGTAAAAATGAAAATGACCCAGCGCAAAAAGGTTAACACTCAAAAAGTACTGAAATGGGTTCGGATGGCGGTACTAAGTGAAGGAAACACTAAGGGATGGTGCCAGAAGTGATAGTCATGAACATGACTCAGCAAAACTGACAATGACTGTGCGAAAAAAGTTTAACCCTCAAAAACCGATGGAATGGGTTTCGTTAATTGACAGGACCGCACACTGCACAGCTTTCCAATTTCGCGAGTACATCACCGATAAAAAACGGGCTCCGAAAGAAGACTTCAGCTCCTGAGAGTTACCGCACACTACGATCCATCAGTAAGTACACTGGGCTTGCGGGAGCAGTAAATTTCTCCTCAGGAATTAAGGTTGCAGCACGACAACCACGTTGCAGCCGGTGCCCCGAAGCACTCTAACCGGGTTCATTTCCAGAAACCCTTTGGCAACGGGCAAGTCCCCGTTTCCATCAGCCATAACACCTCGTCTGACCGCAGTGTTCACGACGAGAGCTATCCCTCTAACTTGTAGAACGACAGAACCCCCGTTCTCTGTTGAGCTTGCATGTGCTTTGCTCCAGAGGCCATACACTATGTTTCCCTCTTGTCCACCCTTCCGGCGGAAAACTTCTCGCTGCTATGCAACTTCTCGCCTTTTCTGTTATGCGCTGGAAAACCTATTCTGGTCCGCGACCAGTAGTCAGCTGCTCTATGACCTTTCTTGTCACATAGAAACAGCGGTTTGCGGTCTTCTCTTGTTTTCGCAAGCTCTGACATTGACGCTGACGGCCCTGCTTCCTTGGGGACACGTTCTTTATTTAGGTCGAGAGTGCCTGCGCTTCCATAAAACTGTCAGCGGTCTCGCACAGTGAACTTGGTGTTTTGAATTTCTTTCCTTGTGAAAGATTCCGAGTTCTGGGGAACAACTTTCCCTGCTCTTTTATTATTACTACTTTCAAGCTAGAATAGCTTTTCTCCGTCTTGCCTATTTCTAGCCAACGGTCAAAGTAGCCGAAAAGTGTTGCGGCGTATTGTAGGCCGGACTCGTTTTCTTCTGGATTGACTTGGCGAAATTTCTCCCGAACCTTCCGCGTTGTACCGGAACCGCTGCAGTAACACCGTTCTTCATCATCATCATCAGCCTATATTTTATGTCCACTGCAGGACGAAGGCCTCGCCCTGGGATCTCCAATTACCCCTGTCTTGCGCTAGCGTATTCAACTTGCGCTTGCAAATTTCCTAACTTCATCATCTCATCTGGTTTCCTGCCGACCTCGACTGCGCTTCCCTTCTCTTGGTATCCATTCTGTAACCCTAAGGGTCCACCGGCTATCCCTCCTATGCATTAAATGGCCTGCCCAGCTCCATTTCGTCCGCTTAATGTCAACTAGAATATCGGCTATCCCCGTTTCTTCTCTGATCCACACCGCTTTCTTCCTGTCTCTTAACGTTAGGCCTAACATTTTTCGTTCCATCGCTCTTTGTGCAGTCCTTAACTTGTTCTCGAGCTTCTTGTTAACCTCCAAGTTTCTGCCCCATATGTTAGCACCGGTAGAATGCAATGATTGTACAGTTTTCTTTTCAACGACAGCGGTAAGCTCCCAAGCCGCTCTTAGCTGATCATAATTCAGCGCAGCTGTCGAATTTATTCGGCCTATCCTAGTTAGCGCCTTCCGGTCCGTGAAATAGCCCACGTCTCACGGCGCCACCCTTGGCAGGTCGCTACTCGTTCAAACAGCTGCAGGTACTTGTCGAGGTCGTCGAGTGCTTCATTGAAGGGTGGTATGAGTTTATGAGGAGTGCAGAC
This sequence comes from Dermacentor silvarum, assembly GCF_013339745.2. Classification (NCBI taxonomy): domain Eukaryota; kingdom Metazoa; phylum Arthropoda; class Arachnida; order Ixodida; family Ixodidae; genus Dermacentor; species Dermacentor silvarum. The sequence continues at coordinate 131,444,670 of NC_051158.1, read as the reverse complement.
ATCCCATGCACCTGTGGTATTGATGCGATACCCTTCTGGTTCATCAGCCTCAGTTGACTGCACCCTGTTCGTTATTTTTCTTGAAGTCGAAGCTCCAGCTCTAGAATCTCCAGCTCTTATTCTTGTTCTTGAGCATTCTGTTACAGCTCTAAAACTCTCTGTTACCACTATGCGTTTTCTTTTGTGAAGTCGCGTTTATTTGTGCGCTCGTCGCGACTTTGGGCGCACTCTCTCTCTACCAATTCTCCGTGCTCAGCACTCTCAAAGCCTAGTTCTCGGCCAAGTGCAAAAATGAATTTTCCTTTTCCATGGCTCAGCTCCGTATCTCAGTAATGGCTTTGTCTGTTAACAAGCAACCTTGGCAGGCCCGCCAATTTTGCTGGTTCGTCGGCCCAGGGAATCAGATACAGAAAAGTAATAGACAGGACAAACATTTATCAACAGAAACGGCAACAATTACACTTACGATGAGCTACAAGACACTGAACTATTTCTATACGGTCCACACAGTCCACGACTCTCGCGAGTTGTCACAGCGTGTGTCTTCACTGATTATATATGAGTCTATGAGTATCTTCATAAATGGTCACTCACAATACTTGATGACGATGTCGGAGGTGTCCGCGGTTAAGACTTGCAGCACCATTTGTACATCGAAATCGTACAGGTGGCCAGCGCACGAGCAGACAAACTGCTCGCGCGACAGCACGGCGGGCCCCACGCATTCAGCAACGCGGCATCGTGGCCAGGACCACAGCAGGCGGTAGTGCCGTACCTTTAACGTTGCTCGCCCGAACATCGCACTCTCGACCAAGGTCGTCTGGTACCGCTGGGCTCGAACGCCAGTTCAGCACAGAACAGCACCGACCCGCTTCGTTTGGTATGCATCTCAGCTCTGGCCTGGAACACTGGTTCACCACAGAGACGCCGGTCTCGTCCCGGGTGGTCTGGTAGCACCGGCTCGGTCCGTTTTGTGCCTCAGATTGAACCCGTATACGCCCTGGCTAACCTGGCAGCGCTAGCTCAGCGTTTTACGTTCTAAAGCCCGGAGCTTCCATGCACGATCGTATCGAGCCCGCGCCTTCACTTCCTCTTCGTGGCTTCCGTTGGCTTCTTTTACAGCAAAAGGCAGCGGGTATTGTCGCACCTATATCAGAGCCGCTGAAGTTAGCTTCAATTCACATTGAACAACGTCCCTCTTCCCCGGTAAATTGGAAAAGATATCTCTCAAGTTGCTCAGAACGTCCCTGACTTGGGGTCGCTCGTCTGCGTTTCTTAATACTACTTACGACTACTTCTACTATACTAAGAGCGCTTGGACCGCAGACTAACAGAAGAAACCGTCTTAGAATGCCGACATCACACGACAGCGCAGCGGAGGGCAACGAGAGCTCTGTTGCAGTTTTTAAAGGCTCCAAAATTTGAAAAGCGGCTTTACTCTGAAGTGATGTTTCATCATCATCATCAGCCTTATTTTAGGTCACTGCAGGGCGAAGGCCTCTCCCTGCGATCTCCAATTACCCCTGTCTTTGTGTGCATGTAACTTTTAGTGTTCATTGTACTAAAAATTCGCCCCCCCCCCCCCCCTATGTAATGCCCCATGGGCCTGTAGGCTGAATAAAATGAAAACAAATTGAAAATGAAACACGTTTTTTGAACGCAGTTCTGATGTACAGGTTCCACTGCAGCATTGAACAAGATAGAATCGGCGATGAACGGGCGACGGAAACACGCATCGCGGGTAAGGCGGGCACAACTGTATCATCAGACACGCAAAACACACTCCGAGCAAGCTGCAATTTCAAGAGCACAGGCGAAACTCTGGTGCCGACATTGAGCTCTCCCGTCCGGCAGTCAACATTGGCACTACACAATTACAAAAAGTCAATCCCTAGAATCACGTCATGCGAGGAGCGAAGAACAGTAAACTCTGCATTAAAAACTCTCCCACCCAAAGACACATCCACATTACACACACCAACCGGGTTTAATGATTTACCACGGACGTCAGTTAAACTTGTGCACTGGTCCCCACGCAACCTAACCTTGCGTCCCAGAAGGCATTTAAAGCCCACACTCATGACCGAGACAGTTGCTTCCGTGTCGACTAAAGCCATTGTAGAGAACCCATCAGAAATTAGCTGGAGGCAGCTTAGTCAGCAGCGCACATTTCACAGCGACCTCACCTCCATGAGGCGCGCCGGCTAGTTTCCCGGCGGGGGCGACACGAAACGGCGCCGAAGCGATGGTGACGTGAATCGCGACCGAGGGGATGGTGATTTGGAGGCTGGAAAGGCTGGTGGTGGCGTCAGAGTACGGTTGGAGGCAGGGGAGCGGTAGCGGTTCCGGGTTCTTTCTTTTCCAAAGTAGGTCTCCTGGGCGGCGCGTCTGTTTTCTCGGAAGTGGCTTCCTGAAGGGGAGTCCCTGGCCACTGAGTGCGCAGTGTACGACCGCTAGACCGCATAGTCGGCGCTGGTGATCCGTAATTCGATGCTCGGCGTCGGCTACAGTACCTAGCTATGTGGCCAGGCGTGCCACAGAAATAACACACTAGCAAAGGGCGAACTTCAGGATGCGGATTGAAGTATTCTGCCGAAGACATCGGTTGGGGTAACGAGGCTCTTCCCATTGAGTGTCGTAAGTAGCGGTAAGTCTTTGTGGGCGAAAGCTGCCTGGGCGTTGATCAAAACGTTGAGGGGCGAATCATTGCGTGGTGGTTCGGTCGTATCGTAATGCGGTTCGTCTCTGAGCCTTCAAGATCCGCGACGCTGCTTAGTGCTTCTCACTCCTATTTATTTGTCAATTCGCTACCTTTTGTTTTTACTTAATTATATAGAGAAGGCCCTTCTGTTTTCTTGATACTTCTCATACTTATTTTTGTGTAGAAATTATACGTTCAAATCACCTTTATATCCTCAAGAGAGTATTCTTGTTTACTAGTGTCACCAAGGGCGCATATTATACTCTTACATAAACTACGAGAATGATCCCGGCCTAACGCGTACATTTATAGCGTACACATACCGGAGTTGCGTTTCAGCCTAATTTGGGACATCGGTTTGCTGTCAAAGTGAACGTCTATGCAGTACATGTTGCTAGGCTAGTCTATTCATAATAAGCAATTTCATTACTTAATACGCATGGCTGCTTAGTGCAAATGTAAATCAATAAGAGGAGGAGACAAGTTGAACTTTGACTTCGTCCCTTCCCCCTTTTTATTCTGTTTTTCGCTACGTGGTGGTAGGTTTTATGGTCTGAGATTTTTTTGTACGTCGAAAGTAGGGAATATTTTCTCCATTCATCAGACATGCCAGAGAAGTATAATTTATGCATGCCACTCATAACAGGCGCCAATTTCTGTAGGAGTTCGATCACTTTGAAGGCGACGAAGTAACAACATAGACTTAGCAGTTCACCTGGAGTGTCGTTGAAATAAAATAAATATTGGGCTTTACTTTTGTAATCATTCTGTCAGTAGTATCACTTTGATTAGAAGACGATACGGAGCTTTCCGTCACTTAAAAGTTGCTTAACGCACTTATCGAATCTGGCCTCCTAAGTATATCTGTCATGGTTGTTTTCGATGCCGTGTAATGGTCATAAGTAATTTTATATTTATTTAAGTTCATCGTCTCACTTTGCAGATCCCTCAAGTTGTCTTACCTGGGTATTATGAAACATATGGACGATAATCTGGACGACTGCATTGGAGCATTTATGAAACATGCGTAAATTCCACCACTACAGTACATCAATATGTCAAAGTGTTTGCGGAAAATCTGAGAAACAACCATAAAAATGAATTCCTCTTGCTTGCTGTGATAAGTTTCTGGTTCTGGAAACTGGGCTTGTCCAATCCAATGAATAATCTGCTTGCTCATATTACTCATTTAGCCCCTTCTAAGGCAGCGGCGGCGTTCAGCAAGAAAATTTGTTACGCACACAAAAGAGCACGACCAATTGCTATCAAACATTAATTATAATTTCTGCATGTTCAATGTAGCTGCTTCGATGTTGTTCGACAGCTATTTGCGAGAGGGGGAGGGGGGATACAATACCTTATCCAACGATATACTTTGGTGGTGCCCTTAACGCGTTGTCTGAGGAGAACATAACGCTCTATGAAGGAGCGTGATATGAGTGGTGAGCGTATCTCCTACTTAGAAGTATCTAAAGATCGCAGATTTTTTACAGCTATAGCTATTGAGCAAGCATCCTCTAGTCGTTTTCGCGTTCAAAGGTGTTGCAAGGGCATGTTTAAGAATAAAAAGGTGTGGGCCAAAAAGGCAGAGAAAGAAAAAGTAATGTTTTGTATCATCACCACACACAAAGCAGCGTCTCGTCACCAACTTACATTTTCTTCGTTCCAAACATTGTTTGGGAACATCTGCCCATGCGTACATCAAGCGTTACCACACCAAACAGTGCAGTTACTGCGCATGAAATTGGTCAAATTGTCGCGGGTAGTGCTTCGCCACATGGCGAAACTGCAAATTATATAAAGGTTAAGGCACGTGCTAAACAATGGGCAAATAAAATCCGCAGCCACTAAAGGACCTAAATAATTAGCTCACGCTTACGTGAACTGCACTGTACGCTCGTACAACTTTATTGGCATAGAGAAGTGTCCCTCTATGAAGAAAGCGGTTTGTACTACTGTTCAGCAGGCCAGGTGATACTAATGGAACTAATTGTAAACGTTCAGTTACGCACAGTGAAGGTATCGCTCTGTTGAAGGTATTAGATCATGGTCACTACGGCAGTGAGGTCCCGAAAAGAATGGGCCCGAACTGGGTCAAATGTTAGGTGAGACCAAATTCAAAGAAACTACGGACGCCATCTTCGGAACCAGCCAAAAAGTGGTAGCCACAGATCTTGAGGAGGCGGTCTTCGCACTTAAACAAAGGCACCAGACTTCAGCGATTGCTACTGCGACAGCAGCAATATCCCTCACACTATAAAAAATAAGTGAGTCTTGGTAGGCTCAGTGCAGCACCTACTCCACAGAAAATGCATTTACTGTTTTCGAACTAACGATAGAGTAACAGATTACAGAGTATTTCATACAATTGTTCCTATTGCCCGCCCAACTAAACTATACACATCAACTCCACGTTCCTGGGATACTAAAATTTCGCTACGTTGAAGTGACCGAAAAAAAATTTGTTGGTTAATGTCAAACAAGGGAAATATTTATGTTATGCGACGATATGTGCGCCTTCATGAGGGCACGCTGAATCGATACGACACCGAAGGCAAACCTGGCTTGCATCAGTATGACTCTCGGTGGCCCAATCTTACCTAAAGTGGCTGAGCACCGGACATCAAGATTGAGGACTCGTTTACTTGTGATGGGCGCCGGTTCAATCTTCGCTCTCTTTTTGAGGTGGCCCTAAAAGAAGGATCACGTGTTGGAAAATTTGTTGCAAACTTCCTGTAATACGTAGCGATCCCCCCAAAAAATCTCGCAGTTTCACCCGAAAGGCGAAGCATCAATTGTGCTATCAAATTAGTAGAGAGCGATACGGAGTAAGGATAGCAGTTTTATCAGCTGTATAACTTGGACATGCAGCAGCACCAGCAACGCGCAGAACTGTTGTCGACGCCGTCGGCGTTTCGCCCGCGTTCGCACCGAACGCGCGCGGCGTTGGTTACTGTTTGCCAGTGCCTCTGGGGGCGGCTCGGAGGTTTTCGACAAGATCAGAATGGGACACTCGTCGAGAAGCGTCGGCAATCTTACCCACCTTCTCGCCTCGCACCGTTTTTATATAAATACGCATTTGGTGCCGCAGATAAACGTCACCTCCCCTCTCTCCCTCCCGTCCCCCCACGGCCTTTCGGCTGACGGACGAAGTCGCGTTTGCTCTCTGCCGTGTGTTCGCGCGCTTTCGCTCGCACATACAGCATACGGCGCGCGGCGACGATTTCATCGCCGTTGGACTTCATACGGAACCTCACGGCGACTGCGACGACGACGCCGACTCCAGAAATTCGCTTGGAGTGTCCATATAATTGTTATCGCAATAAAAATTTCAGAACCCTTCTACTACTTGGAAGATGGAAGCCAGCGAAGTTGTGACTATGATGGGTCTGCTGTGGTGAATACTGCTATAGTGAAGTTATGTCTTACCATTATTGATTATATTGAGCGTCTTCGGCATGTTCGTCAAAGAGAAAGGGCACCGGCGCGATGGCCAAGTAGTGCGTTTGCTGCGCCAAGTCCGCCCTATTGTCATAGACTAGCGTTGACCCACAGCGTTCATAGCCGCGGCACATTGCACTGCAGCGTCAGTATCATGTGGGATCTCACCCGCTCCGGCTCTCGGCGGCTCATACGAATATATTCAACGCGGGTATGAGCCACACGTGATTTATTCTTATCTTCTTCGTTCCTGTCTTTCTTCTTTTCTTTCTTCTTTCTTTCTTGCTTTCCTTCCTGCTTTCTTTCTTCTTTCTTTTTGTCCCTGGCTCATACTCCCATATCCCTGGCTGATACCCGCATATCCAATGTGGGTATGCGACACATGCGATTTTATTATCGTCCATCGTGACGTAACTCATGAGGATTTGGCGTAATTTATGTCATGACTTATCAGTGATGTTAGTCATCCGTTTTGACACTTGTGCTAAAGGACAACTGGCGGGTAACCGCCACGCATATGGAGCCAACCACCATGCACATGGAGCCGAAATGCCGATGATGATAGTTTTTTTCTACACGTGGACACGATCCCTTCAGGAACTAGCCCTTAACAGCTTCTCTGTAAAACTACGTCACTGGCTTTAAAGAGGTTGGCTACCGCTGATATTCGCGTGAGAAGAGGCTGGCCACATTGCCTACCGATGGTGTAACCGATGTTAGAGAACAACGACAGGGCAAACCGACACATCTCTTGGTTCAGCTGAAATCCTGAAATGCACAACATTTTCAAAACACCATCCAAGTTCCGAAGATGTTCTTCACGTGTACCAACGAAAGTAATATAACCGTCCAAGCGAACAACGCAGCGGAGCCTAGTACGGTGTTCGTATCTCTCTTGAAAGGGCTCAGAGCCGTACGTACTGCGAAAGGCATGTGGTTGAACTCGTACCATCCCGTAGCATTATTAAGGTCGTTGTAAACTTGTCTTTTTGGGCATTCTCCATTTGCCCATAGCCACACGTAAATTCATCAAACGAAAACATTCCCAGCCAGCGTAGATAGGATGGCACTATCAATCTGATTGTACAGGCTGTCGGATACATACTTCCGTTTCGTCTGAGAGACACAGGAAAGGCCGCAAGGAACGAGTAGCCTAGCTTGTCATATACACGTACACGGCTATATCTTTACTGTGTTTGCGCTGCTGAGATCTCATCTCCATAAAACAGGCGTCGTACGCACTACGAAAGTGCTGAATACAGCTATGAAGGTGAGACCCAAGCTTGTCCAGGTTAAGTTGTTGCATCCTTCGTACAGGTGCCACGCATCAGCGGCCACACGGATATAAAGCCAACAGACAATGAAGCCAAGTATAGCATCATGGAAATAACTGGTTGACATTGAATTTTGAAAATAAGGAAGAAAAGGGAAATGAAAGTGGACCAAAAGGTAACCTGCCGCCAATGGTAGCCGAAACCAAAGCTTCTTGGCTTGATATGGTCATCGTCATCTTCATCCTCAGCTGATACTTATGTACACTGCCGGGCGAAGGCCTCTCCGTGCGATCTCCAATTACCCCTGTCTTGCGCTAGCTGATTCCAATTTGTGCCTGCAAATTTCCTAACTTCGTCACCGCACCTAGTTTTCTGCCATCCTCGCCAGCGCTTCCCTTCTCTTGGTATGCATTCTGTAACCTAAAGGTCCATCGGTTTATCCATCCTACGCATTACATGGCCAGTCCAGCTCCACTTTTTCCGCCTAATGTCAACTAGAATATCGGCTATCTGCCTTTGTACTCTGATCCACACCGCTCTCTGCCTGTCTCTTAACGTTAGGCCTAACACTGTTTGTTCCATCGCTCTTTGTACGGTCCCTAACTTGTTCTAGAGCTTCTTTGTTAACCTCCAAGTTTCTGCCCCATATATTAGCGGTATGTGACTGGTATTTGTTATCCCATATATTGCCGATAAAAGGCAATAGTTGTACGCTATTCTTTTCAACACCGGTAGAATGCAATGATTGTACACTTTTCTTTTCAAAGGCACTCGTAAGCTCCCAGTCAGGATTTGGCAATGCCTGCCTTATGTACTCCAACCCAGTTTTATTCTCCTGTAAATTTCCTACACATGATCAGGGCCCCCTGTGAGTAATTGACCGAGATAAACGTACTCCTTTACATATTCTAGAGGGTGACTGGCGATCCTGATTTTTTTTTCTCTTGCCAGGCTATTGAACATTTTCTTTCTATTCGGCATATTCAACTTCAACCCCACTCTTACTCTTTCTTGGCTAAGGTCCTCAATCATTTGTTGTAATTCGGTTGCTGAGATTAGAGCACTGCACGGGCTCTGGCTTACCCGAAAGCCCAAGCCCGGCCCGGCCCGTGGGCCGGGCCGGGCCGGGTAGAGCAGTTTTTTCACGGGCTCGGGCCGGGCTCGGGCACGGCGTGTGGTTTTTGACCCGGGCCCGGGCCGGGCTCGGGTTTTTTGACGCGGGCCCGGGCCGGGCTCGGGCTTTCTGTGAGTTATTCTCGGGTATCTCAACTCTGAAAAACATGTATTTTTCGGTCTCGGGCCGGGTTCGGGCCGGTTTCGAGCCGGGCTCGGGCCGGGCTCGGGCTTAAGGTAAAGGGGTGGCGGGTCGGGCCGGGCGGGTAACGTAGATAATTTCCGGGCCCGGGCCGGGCCCGGGTCTCGCCATAAATGTTTTGATCGGGCTAGGGCGGGCCGCCCAATGTAAAAACGGGCCCGGGCCGGGCCCGGGCCGCAAAAATCGGCCCGTGCAGTGCTCTAGCTGAGATATTCGCCGTTGATGGTCACTCCTAAGCTTTCCCAGTCAAACAGCTCGAATACTTCTAACCTTGTAGTGAATAGCATTGGAGAGATTGTGTCTCCTTGCCTGACCCCTTTTTTGATACGAAACTTTCAACTTTTCTTGTGGAGGGCCAAGGTAGTTGTGGAATATTTGTAGATATTTGCCAAGATATTCACGTATGTCTCCTGTACTCCTGCAATGCCTCTATGGCTGGTGGTATCTCTATTAAATAAAATGCTTTTTCATAATCTATGAAAGCCATACAGAGAGGCTGACGGCACTCCGCGAATTTCTCGATTACCTGATTGATGTCTTGGATATGACCTATCGTATATTATCCCGTCCTGAAGCCAGCCTGTTCTTTGGTTGACTGAAGTCAAGTGTTGCCCTGATTTTATAGGAAATTATCTTGGTGAATATTTTATACAAAGAAATCAAGCTAATGGGTCTATATTTCTTCAATTCTTTAACGTCTCCTTTCTCATTGATTAGTATAATGTTGGCGTTCCTCCATATTTCTAGTACACTTGAAGTCGTGAGGCATTTCGTATAAATGGCCTGAATCTTTTCAAGCCTCATATATCCTGCACCTTTGCTTAAATCGACTGTTATTCCAACTTCTCCAGCAGCTTTTCCCCTGGTCATGTGTTGCAATGCCCTTGCAACTACATCGCTAGTTAACTACATCACTACTTCGAATGAAAGTAGCTTGGCTGCTCCGGGAACTGTACAGGCCAGTATAGAATTATTCCGCTGCTTTTACTGTGTCATCGAAATTGTTGATAGTATTACCCTGCTTATCTTTTAATACATACATCTTGCCTTGCCTTATGCCAAGTTTTCTGCTTACTGATTTCATGCTATGTCCATATTTTGCTTCTTCCTTAATCTTTCACGCGTTACAATTTTGAATATCCCTTACTTTCTTCTTGTTGATCAGTTTTCATGCGTTGTCGTTTCATTATTAGGTGCCTTGGTACTTGGGAGAGCTTACCTACTGGTTGCCTTGGTGCCTTACCTCCCACGTCTATTGCTGCTTCCCAGATCAGCCTATTTAAGGTTACATTTACTACCTCTATGTTTTCTTAATCTTTCTGTTCTTACTTTTTGTTTCTGCGTCTAGGTTGGCCTGATTCTTCTATATGGTCATAATTACCAACAAATCGAGCGCCTTAGTTTCGTTTCTTCTCTCCTTGATTCATAGCGACGATCTTGAACATGATAGCGTTGAGGTCATTAGGTGTCAAGCGAGGGTTTACTAGCGAAGTGCCTGGTCTCCTATGTTCACGTGTTATGTTTTGGCATTGGGCAAAAACATGATGTTCCACATCCACCCGCCTTGGCTTTGAGTGGCGCTTGCCAACAATCCCAGGGCGAGATGTAGTACACATAAGTACCCGAGATATTCATGGTCATCGCCGTAGCAAAATCGGTAGTGATGCGTATGTTCTGGGTTTGGGTCTCCCGTAGGATTTCACAACTTTTATTGCGATAACAATTATATGGACACTCCAAAGCGAATTTCTGCCGTCATCGTCGCCGTGAGGTTCCATATTACGTCAACCGGACGCTGCATGTGCGAGTGAAAGGGTGCGAGGGACGCGTGCTTTTTATTTACATTTATTTCGCAGTATGCTTGGACCAGCCCGTAAGGGACTGGTCCTTACAAATACTGGGCGGAGGTCCCTAGTTCGGGACCCCAGTGGCGGTAGCCGCCGCTCGGGCGCGCCCAACTAAGGCTTCTTGGGCCTGTAAGTCGTGGCAGCCGAGCAGGGTCGCCTCCCAGTCTTCCCGGGTTGGGTTGAGGATGGGGGGATGGCCGGGTTGGAGGGGCAGGCCCACACCATAAGATAGGTGTCTGATGACACCGCACCACAGTGTGGGCAGTTGCCAGTAAAGGAGGGGTCAAAATGTTTTAGAACTGCCGGGCACAGCAAAGTGTTGGTTAGAAGGCGGAGAAGGAGCCGCTCATCCTCCTTCCTAAGGCCTTTACATGGGCGGGAGTAAAGGCGATGACTATCTTGATAGTATATTGTAATATCTTTAAAGGTATAGGCCGGATTAAAATTGGGTTCCTGATCGGCTGGGGAGGAGAAAACCGCCCGGTGAGAGAGCGCGCGGGTGGCTGCGTCTGCTGCCTCGTTTCCTGCTAACCCCTGATGAGCAGGGCACCATATACGGTAACGGTGTGCGGGGTCCGTATCCCGTATGCAATTTTTGTAGATATGATAGGCTTGAGAGGGGGTCCAGCCTTGTTCGACGTTCCGACAGGCCCCTCGCGAGTCGGTGATTATGTATTTCGAATCGGAATGTGAGGCCGCGAGAGCGATGGCGACTTCTACGCGTGTGTTGCATTGCGGGCTCTAAAGGTGAGGCTGTTAACTGTGTTGCTGTCGTGAACTACCGCCGTCGTGTACCATCACCCGTGGTGAGGACCGGAGGCATCCACGTAGTAGACACCTATTTTGTTGCCATAATGTGGGGCTAGAGCCTCCGCGCGCGCCAGGCGCCGGCCATTATGATCTTCATGTGACATGTTATTTGGAACAGGTCGCACGTGGAGGGCGTCTCCACAGTTCTGGGATGCGAAACCTATCATCCATGGGAATGGTGTGTTGGATATGGAGTCGAGAAAGAAGGCGGCGACCTGACTCCGTTTGCGACAGGCGTGTGTATTGGTTTGTGAGGTGCGCTTCCCGGAGCTCCCGGAAAGTGTTCACCACCCCAAGGGCCATAAGACAGCTGTTGGACGTGGTGACGGGGAGGTCCAGGGCACGCTTAACAATTTTGCGGAGGATGACCTCAAGGGCCTCCTCCTCTTGCTTCCGTAGGTGAAGGTAAGGAGTCGAATAGAGAATTCGACTGGTCACGAAGGCGTTTGCCAGCCGCAAGGCATCCTTACTTCGTAACCCCCCGCGTTTGTTGGAAACCCGGTGGACCATGCGGCCCACCTGGTTGGGGGACCTTACGGAGTTTGGCCAATGTAGTATCTGGCCGTCTGTGTTTGTCGATGTAGAGTCCGAGTACCCAGATCTCTTCAGCTTCGTGTATGGAACCACTGTCAGGAGACAGAGAGATTTTAGTTGTGCACTTCGGCGAGGGTCGGAGGTGCACAAATTCTGATTTTTTAGGGGAACATTGAAGACCGCAGCGGCGAGCGTAGTGGTCTACTATCGTCGCCGCTGTTTGCAGGCTGGTTTCAATGTCCGCTATGCTGCCCTGCGTGGCCCACAGGGTGATGTCATCGGCGTACAGGGCGTGCTGTACGCCGGCGACATCACCCAGCTGGGCCGGCAGGTGCATCATGGCCAGATTGAAAAGTAGTGGGGAAAGTACCGCGCCCTGGGGGGTTCCCCGCGTGCCGAGTAGATAAGGACCGTGCTCTCTGTCTTGAATGCGGATGTAGGAATGTCGATCCGTGAGAAATTGGCGTATGTATCGGAATGTGTTGAGGCCACAGTCGGTCTGATTTAGGTGAGTGAGTATGATCTCATGTGTTACGTTGTCGAATGCCCCCTTAAGATCCAAGGCGAGTACTGCTCGGTCATTAGAGGGGCATTCGAGGGGGTCAAGGACTTCCTGATTGAGTTGCAGGAGGACATCCTGTGCGCATCTGTGTGGGCGAAATCCGAACATGGTGTCCGCAAACACATTTTTGTGTTCAAGATATGCAGATAGCCGGTCCCGCACCATTGTCTCCATTAGTTTGCCCACACAGGAGGTGAGAGAGATGGGGCGGAGGTTATCTGTGTCAATTGGTTTGCCTGCTTTAGGAATAAAGGTTACGAGAGCCGTTTTCCAGTCTATTGGCAGGGGGGTGTCCCCGCGCCAAATTGCATTGATGTAGTCGAGGAGGGACTGGTATGCCGTGTCGGGCAGGTTCGCCAGAAGTTTCACGGTGACCTTATCCCTTCCCCGGGTAGTGCCTCGTTTCATTTTGGCAAGGGCCGCCCGCAGATCATGGAGCTGGAACGGTTGATCCAGTTCCGTGTTCTCTCTGCCTGCATAAGAGTACGCAGACCCACGGGAGTCTTGGGCTGTGCACAAATACTGGTCCCGGAGTTTCTGTGCCAGTTGAGTTGTGTTGCCAGGGAAAGCGTGCACGGCTCTCTGCAAATGTTTCTGTGTTTCGGTTCGTGTTTGAGTTGGGTCGATGAGGGCTCGAAAGAGGCGCCATGTGTTGCGGCTGGACATTTGTCGCGCGGCCGTGTTGCATCTATCTACCCAGTTCGAGTCGGCGAGTTGGGCCGCGTACTCGGCCTCTCTCTGGGTGAGCTCGGAAATTCGAGCTTTAAGCTTTCTGTTATGTTTCTGGCGTCGCCAGCGGCGGACGAGGCTGCGACGGGCTTCCCAGAGGTGTAGGAGGTGGTTATCCACGTCCGTGACTGCCTCTGACAGCTGGATCTGAGTTTCATGTGAGCGAAGGTGTTTCAGCAGGTGTTGGGACCATGCTGAGTAACCCTGCTCGGAAATGGGTGTGTTCTCTAATGTGTCAAAGTTTTGCCTAAATGTGGTCCAATCTGGTATACGGGCTTGTGTTTTGGAACGCTTCAGGGGGCGTGTGTATAGGGTAGTGTTAAGGATGCAGTGGTCGCTACCGAGGGTTTCCTCGGTGTTGAGCCAGTCTGCGTGTCTTATGTTGCGAGTGAAGGTCAAGTCCGGGCACGTATCTCGTGTCACGGAGTTTCCTAGCCGGGTTGGGTGGACGGGGTCCGTGTGGAGGGTGAGGCCCAACGTAGACGCAAGCTCCGCCAGCTTACGTCCGCGCAACTCCTCTCTGCGATACCCCCACAGCTGACTGGTAGCGTTAAAATCGCCCACAATCACGAGGGGATCGCGACCCGTTACTCTTACCGCGCGGCAAAAGAGGTCCGCAAAAGTCACTCGCTTGAGTTTGGGAGAGAAATACACGTTGAGCACATGCAGTGGAGGGTCCCTGCGGCGGAGTGGCAGTATAGTCACCATTACATAGGAATACTCGAGTTGTAGGTCGAGATCCACTAAGTTGGCTGTGTATGCTTTGTGTACGAGAAGACAAGACGCGGGATCCTGTTGGAACGTCGTGTAGTTTGGAAGTGCGGCGCCCAGTCCTGGCTCCTGGAGGGCAATCACGGCTGGTAAAGACTCGAAGGTTTCAAGGTAAAAGCGAAAATTGGCCCGCTTAGTACGGTTCTTAAAACCTCTACAATTCCATTGTGTTATTGATGTTGAAATGGCCGAATTGGAGGTGGGGGAACGCCTTTGATTAAGGTGTCTCGCCATGGTTAGAATTTTGTAAGGAGGAGGAGAACGGAGTGACTGCCCCAGAACCAGCTCTCTGCGCCACCAAGGGGGTGATGACAGAATGAGTGGGGCAGTTGTCCTCATTCTCCGACTCATTGATCAGACAGTTGAATTTTGAAGGACGGGATACGTCCTTAACGGGCCCCAACCGGCGGAGGAGGCGGGGGTTGTCCATGATGTGTTTTGAGATCATCGCGGGGACGGCAGTCATAACCTTAATCAAGATCTGGTCCATGGCGGTCTCGATCATAGATGCCAGTTTGGAGGTAAGGCGCTCCTCCATCGCGGAGATGGTTGCCACGAGGGCAGGCGAGAGCTCGGCGTCGCTCTCCATAGCTTTCGAATTCTGCGGGCTCGGAGCAGCGGGCGCCAATTTTGATTCTAAATTGTGAATTTTGTTGAGCAAAAGCTCATTTTGTGCCCGGAGCACGTCGATCTGTTTTTTGTATTCCGCGTCGAGCTGGGAGACGGTGGGAGGGGAGGAGGAAGGGCGGGGGGAGGAGGAGACAACCCTAGCCCAGCTGCTCACCTGTTTGCCGTGTTGAGGCGTTGATGCCCGGGCGCCGGCCGCGCCATCTGTCTTGAGGGCCGGGAAGTGGCAGGTGTCCTTGCCGCTGGGCGGCGGCGGTGGGGGCGCCGTCTTCTTCCCGTGCGCTGACGTCACCGACAGGGGAGGAGGTGACAGTGTTTTGGGGTCGGCACCGTGAGCACCACGCGGCGCTCCGCCATTGGCTTCTGGAGTCGGATGACTTGGTGGTTTCTTAGGTCGCGGGGTTGTTCCAGGTTTATGGCGTTTGGCCTTGTGGCCGGGCAACTTGAGTTGGCGGAATTTTCCCGTGCAGTCGCGGGAGTTGGTTGCATGGGCTTGCCCACAGACTGCACAGGACGGAGTGCATTCATGAGGTGCCTTCACTCCGTCGGCGGTCGGCACCGTATGGCCACACAGGCCACATTTGTCGTTGTCCGGGCATGTGTCCGTCGCATGTGTCCGCCCGGTGGCCCACGGTGCCGCACCGCCCGCAGGCCGGGATGGTTCTCTTGTACGCACGCACAAGGGTCACCTCTGAGTTATAATGCACAAATCGTGGCACCACTTTGCCCACGAAAGTGAGCGCCGCAACGTTGGAATTGCCAAGCTTGCGGATATCGGCAAGCTCTCCAGCACGCCACTGGATCTTGTTTTAGAGAGACTCACTGGTCTCGTGGGTGGCTACGGTGATGACGCCGCGGCACACCTCGCCGGTGAGTTTCAGGTGGCCGTGCATGAGGAGCTGGCCTTTTGATGAGTCAAGTTGAAAGTCACGCAGAAGCTTGTCCGCGACATGCGGGTCTCGGGTGCCTGCGACGATGAGATTTTGCTCCCATGTGGGGAGCAAGCTGAGCGACGCTGCGGCCTGGGTGCCCAAGTAGGCCGCGAACGCTGCTCCTAGCTCGCCATGTTGGTATACATCCTTAAGAGCGACGGTCACCCGGGGCTTCAGGATGATAACAATGACTTCGCGGTGAAGCCGCGGAAGCGGCTTTGGTTTCCAAACGGGTCCGGGCTTACGTGGGAACGCGCGCACTAGCGTTTTGCAGTGTTGAGTGGTCTGCCGACGTGGCCGCTGGACTCTTGGAGTTGGCGTTCCTTTTGCGGGAGTGGCGTTCGAATAACTTGAAAAGTCCCTCGTTCTCGATGGGCGTAGAATCCGGGCGGCTATCAGGCACTGAAGTTGCAGGAATCTCGGACCAGGCCATGGTGTCCGAGGCGGGGCCGCGTTGTAGCTCTTGGGAAGCCATCTTGTCGCGGTAGGGCGACTCACTCGCGACCGAGCGTCAGCGCAGCCGTTAGGCCCAGCGCCGCCGCCACGAGACTCAAATGAAAATCGGCCCTAAAAAGCCGAAAAATAGTCCCACCTGGGTGCGAGTGGTGTCCCCAGGTAGCTCTCAATTTCAGGAACGCAGTTGCAGCTGTTTTGGTAGGGTTCCAGTCGAAATTCCGTGGCTTCAGCCAAAGTTGGCGGAGCCGATGCATGGCACGTCCGCTCGCTCCGTGCGCTGCGTCTCTTCCTCCCCACGTCGGAGAGCGAACGCGCGTTGTTCGCCGTGCTCCCTGAAGGGTAGCAGAATTAAGCGTCTCTTTCCTCCTTTACAAAAACCATATATAGAGAGCAAACGCGACTTTTCCATCGCGCGAAAGGCCATGGGGGACGGGAGGGAGGGAGGGGAGGCGACGTTTAGCTGCGGCACCAAATGCGTATTTATATAAAAACGTTGCGAGGTGAGGAAGTGGGTAATATTTCCGACACAGCGCGAAGGTGTCCCATTCTGATCTCGTCGAAAGTCTCCGAGCCGCCCCCAGAGGCACCGGCAACAGTCACCAACGCCACGCGCGTTAGGTGCGAACGCGGGCAAAACGCCAACGGCGTCGACAACAGTTCTGCGCGTAGCTGGTGCTTCTGCATGTCCAAGTTTATACGGCTGATAAAACTACTATCCTAACTCCGCATAACTCTCTATTAATTTGCTATCGCAATTGATGCTTTGCCTTTCGGGTGAAACTGCGACAATTTTTTAATGCGTAAGCTTCTTTTGGTGAGTACCTCAGCAAAGTCGTTCCGTAACGCTAAAGGTGTCACACCCTTTATCTGAAAAAGAAATACTTAATTGGCGAAGTTAAGACATTTATTAGTTCTAATTGTGTAAATGTACCCGCATCCTGGTATGCTTGCAAAGAACGCGAATTGATAATTGATTGGCAGGTGTGATATTTGTGCAACAGTAGTTGTTTGGTTGCCAAAAAGAAAGACAAAACCCAAGGAAATACAGATCTACAACCGGAAGTTATATTGAAGCGGTGCGAGGTGAGAAGAGGCAGCGCCTTCAGACGCTACTCAACGAATGTCCAGTTCTCTGGTCGAAACCTGCCGAGCCGACGCCAGAGGCATCGGCTGCGGTCACGGACACCGCGCGTGTTCGGACACCGCGCGTGCGGACGGCGTCGCCAGCAGCTCTGCGCGTTGCCTCGTTGGTGCTACGATGTGCGTTCGTCAGCCGCACAGAAACACCTTCTCTTCCCACCCATCGCCTCTCCTCGCGCCCAGCGCGGCCTCTATCGCCCAGCGTTAAAAACCGTACATCACAATGTTGTTCGCATATAGCAGTAGAAGCTGGAAATTGGAATACCAGGCAGCGTTTTGAGGCTCCGGAAGTCATCCCCAACCACAACGACCACGCAGGCCCTCCACAAGGTGCAAGGTTTTCGTGAACAAAAATTGAGTCTCTCACAGTGAAATCTGCCACGAAAATGGTAAAGTACGACTTTACCATTCGGCGTCGGATTCGCCGTCGGACTGTTTACCAATCGGCGTCGAATTGTAATTTGAATGTACGAGAAGACCTAATTCTACTACGAGGAAACTCAAACACAAACCCCTTTTCCAGCATTGATACAAGACCTACAGCCGCGCTTTGCGATGCGTTTCACAGCTACCAAAGTAAAACAATCACAATGAACTATCATAATTTCGCTCTACCACATGCTGTTCCCCCACAGACTAATGATAGACAGCTCTGTTTTGCACTTGAATGCACGCTCCGCCGTTGGAAAGAAAGATGAAAGCATATGTTTCATTAACAAGTTCTTGTTTAAGTTCAACATAATCATGATAACTGAGACTTGGTACTACGATGGCTGTGATATGCTTGATCTTGACGGTTACACACCTTTTTTATTAATCGTCAAAATCGACGAGATGGTGGTGTTTGTATCCTTGTGAAAGGCTGAATTTTCTTTAATTACTGAGGACTTTGAGTTTTTAGTACTTAAAAGTGACATCGAAATTGTGGCTGTGATATACCGCCCTCCAGCTGGCGACATCATAAAATTTCGGCTTTTCTTTTTGTCTTTTTTGGAATATATGTGTGCAAATAAATTTCGTCTTGTATGCGGAGGTGATTTCAACCTTAACATTTTGGAAGTTGACAAGAAAATTTATTAACCCGTAGGCACGCGCACTATTGTATGAACGTAGAGTACAATATAACGCACTGCACATCATACTTGATATAAACAAAACAAATGGGCAAACAAAAGAAGGCACACCAAGGGCATGCGATTTTACCTCATGCCTTCAATCAGCGGGTTTCAAAGATGTAATATCAACGCCAACTCGTATCGCAGTGTCGAGTTAGTCGCTATTGGACCTACTGATTACAAATGTTGACACAGTTGTTTCTAACGCTGGTACTATTTTATCAGATATAAGCGATCATTGTCCAGTGTTCATGCAATATAGTTCCGCACAAATGCAACAGAAATATCAGCATGAGACTATCATAGTTCCGCATATCTCTGATGAGGCGTTGATGGCTTTCAAGATGGCTATTAGTATGTATGACTGGTCTTTCGTTTATCCTATAAGAAACGTTCATGAAGCGTACCTAAAGTGTATTGAAACTTTTACAAATATCTACATGTCTCATTTTCCTTTTATAAGGTTTAACCCGTCAAAGAAAGTAAGAAAAACATGGGTCACACGTGCTCTTAGGCGTTGATAAACAAGAAAACTAAGCTATTTCATGCGTTCTTGCGATCTCGGGCGCAAGGTTTATTATAGGAATATCAAGCACTTAGAAATAAACTTAACAGTGAGCTTCGAAAAGCAAAGATGGCGTATTACGAGATCTTGTTTTCTAGTATCAGTACTAGAAACAAAGATACTACTTGGAAAGCTACAAACAGTGTTCTGGGACGCAGCAAGAAAGAACTCATGCCAGTTGAAATTACAGTAAACAATCGCGCATTGACTAGTGTAAACCTTGCTAATTGTTACAGATAAGGGTAACAATTATGGTAACAAGGTAAATCTTGCTAATTGTAACAGATAATTGTGTCTCACTCACAGATGATTTGATTATTCGACGTCCTGAAAGCATATTTCTTAATCCCACAGACCCCCGCAGGGGCGTCTGCGCAAGCAGGCGTTTGGTGAGTTGCGCCACCACGTGCCCGAGCACACGAGGGTTGGAACCTCCCGCGTGTCGCGTTTCGTGGCTTAGCCGTGTCTGGGAAAAGGGGGTCCTGGAGGTTGAGCTGATGCCGAGTGTTCGAACCTTTAAGGCCCCCCGGCGGAGGCAACACACCTCTTCGGCCTCTGCTTCACATAGACGGCACCCCTGGGCTGACCCACCCAGGGGAAATTGGCAGTTGCCTTTTCCTGTCCTCCTCTTAAATCTCCATCTTTCTCTCTCACTTTCAATCTATCCTGTCTTCTTTTCACTTCCTTTTACTTCCGTTTCCCCAGGCAGCTAGGGTTAACCTTGTGTGCGTAGCCAACCTTGGATACTCCACATTTTTTTATAGAAGTGGCGTACAGCTGGCGTTTGCAGAACCTGGCTTTTCCAGTTTCTGCAGCGTCCCCTCGTTGGGCTCCGTGGTGGGTGGCTGGCGTCGCTGCCGAAAAATGCACCAATACTTATGGCTGAACCATTCTCCCCACTCCATGATCGCCGTCTGAAACGAGGGCGCACCGAAGAAGTTTTTAAATTTTTTGGCCGACAAATTGAAAACTTTCCACGCTACCACGTGGTACATAGTGAGAAAACTGAAAAGACCGTGAGAGTGATCTCACCCTTTATTATTGCAAAGACTCTGACAGAGACTATAAGACCAGGTTACAAGGCAACGAGTATGGCCAGCGGTGACCTCCTTCTGGAACTCCGCGATACGAAACAACGTGATAAACTACAGAATCTGGTGTCGTTTGGAGACTTTCCTGTGACTGTGACCCCGCACCGCACCATAAACACCACCCGCGGTGTTAGTTCTGATGACGACCTGTTGGAGCTCACCGAAGATGAACTTTTGGAAGGATTCCAAGAACAAAATGTTTTGACTGTAAAACTAATCAAGATGAGGCGCGATGGTAAGGAGCTAAAGACAAAACATATAATTGTTACTTTTGGTTCTAGTGTTCTACCCGAGACCATTGAGACCGGATACATTAAATTACGTGTCAGGCCATACATGCCAAACCCTCTTCGATGCTTCAAGTGCCAAAGATTCGGCCACAGTTCGCAGAACTGCCGAGACCGTCAGACTTGTGCGAAACGCAGTGCGACTGAACATCTCTCTGAATCATGCGAAAACTCTCTCCACTGTGTGAACTGTGATGGGGAGCACGCCGCATACTCGCGGTCCTGCCCATCATGGAAAAGGGAAAAAGAAATTGTTACAATCAAGGTAAAAGAGAATATATCATTTAAGGAGGCACGTAGGCGGGTTTCATACCTTCCCAAGAACACCTTTGCCGAAGTCGCGCGTGAGCGGGCAGCGCCACAACGGCCTCCGGCGGCTAGCCGGCCCACACGCAGTGAGCCGCCAGCGACGCCGTCCGCCCCCTCGGCGGCTGCAGCTAGCGCTGCTCCGCCATCTCAGAACAAAGGCCATCGACCTCCGGGCAGGTAGGTGGCCTCAAGGTTCTCGTCCCACGAGACGAGGCCGTCACGTCAAACCAACTGCTCGCAAGAGCGCGTGTCCAGCGCCTCGCAAGAGGCGATGGACACAACCAGCCAGACGGCGCGACGGGAATCTCTCGACCGCTCCAGAAAAGAGAAACCTCGAGTCACGGCACCTGGAAAGAGCACCGTGAGCTAGTCTTTATCTTCTGAACACACAGCAGAAGCTTTCTTCATTATGGAGACACAAATACTACAATGGAATGCTAGAGGGCTTATTCACAACCTCGACGATATAAGAGAACTCCTACACAAACGTAATCCAAAGTTGCTGTGTGTTCAAGAGACACTTCTGAAACCTGCAAACACGAACTTTCTTCATAATTACACCATCTTCCGAAAAGACCGCAACGAGGCTAACGCCTCCGGCGGTGTAGCAATAGTTGCCGACAAGTCCGTAGCTTGTCGACACGTCGCCCTTCGGACGCCCCTTGAGGCAGTGTCTGTTCGGGCTATCCTATTTAACAAATTGGTCACGGTATGTTCCATTTAGATACCCCCGAACCATGAACTTCAAAAAACAGACCTTCATAACCTCATTGACTAGCTTCCCGAGCCTTACATGCTCGTGCGTGATTTTAACGCCTACAACACGATGTGGGGCGACTCGCGATGCGACGCGCGAGGTCGACTCATAGAAAACTTCCTTTTAAACTCCGGTGCATGCCTCTTCAATAAGAAGGAGCCAACCTATTATAATGTCCATCACAATACATACTCAACAATAGACATATCGATTGGCTCTGCCTCCCATTTCTCTGATTTAGAATGCCATGTGATCAAAAATTCATATGGAAGTGACCACTTCCCAGTAAGTCTAAATTTGGTAACGCAACGTGGCTCCCCTCCACATGTCTCTCGCTGGAAACTACCCTAAGCTGATTGGAAATGTTTTAAGGAATCCACCTACCTATCACAGGATTTTATAAGAAACTTTAGTATAGATGATGCCGTATCATATTTTACCACTTTTATCATTGACGCAGCTGAGAAGTTCATTCATCAGACAAATGGGACTACATCCAAAAGACGGGTTCCCTGGTGGAATGATAATTGCAGGCAGGCACGAAAGAGACAAAATAAAGCCTGGGGCAAACTACGCAAATGCCCAACTGCGGAGAACCTAATCGAATTTAAACAGATTAAATCACAGGGGCGAAAGACGCGGCGACAAGCAAAGAGGGCCAGCTGGGAGAAGTTTGTCTCGGGAATTAATTCCTATACACAGGAAACAAAAGTGTGGAATGGACTCAGAAAGCTGAAGGGGCAATCAACCCACTCTTTGCCTCTGGTAAATGACTATGGAAATAGCTTGGAAGACCAGGCTAAAGCACTCGGGGAGCACTTCGAGTACGTGTCTAGCTCAATCAACTATACACAGTCATTCCTTAAACACAAGGAACAAATAGAACGCATGCCATTAGATCGTAGGTGCAGACGGTTCGAACCCTACAATAGCCATTTTACCATTGCCGAGTTAAGAGCCTCCTTAAAGAAATGTCAGAACTCTGCTCCGGGTCCTGACAAAGTAGTCTATGATATGGTCAAATACCTCCACACAGACACCCAAATGACTCTACTCACACTTTTTAATAAAATATGTGCTGCTGGGTACATTCCTTCTACATGGAAAGAAGCAATTGTCGTTCCGGTTCTGAAGCAAGGGAAGGACCCTTCTTTAGGGACAAGCTATCGCCCAATAGCGCTCACAAGTTACCTGTGTGAGCTGTTCGAAAAAATGATTAACTGCCGTCTCCTGCATTTCCTCGAATCAAACAAACTGCTCGATCTATATCAGTGTGGATTTAG
Organism: Dermacentor silvarum; assembly: GCF_013339745.2. Taxonomy (NCBI): domain Eukaryota; kingdom Metazoa; phylum Arthropoda; class Arachnida; order Ixodida; family Ixodidae; genus Dermacentor; species Dermacentor silvarum. Next base: position 131,422,124 of record NC_051158.1, on the reverse strand, counting down.
AGAAGGCCGGTCAACAACCGACCATATAGTACGTATCGAGGCAAATATCCGAAACGCTTTTGTCCATAAGCAGTTTTTCTTGTCCGTATTCCTCGACATGCAAATGGCCTACGACAACTGGCGCTTTGGAATATTGCGGGATATGTCCGAGATGGGTATTCGGTGAAGCATGCTTAGTGTTATAGACAGCTACCTGTCTAACCGTACTTTTCGAGTTAGAATTGGCAGTACTCTGTCCAGTCCTTTCATTCAGGAAACCGGGGTTCCACAGGGTGGAGTACTTAGTTGTACGCTCTTCATTGTAAAGATGAATTCATTGCATTCATTCATTCCACGCAGTATGTTTTATTTGGTATACGTAGATGACGTACAGATAGGATTTCGGTCGTGCAACCTGGCAATCTGTGAGCGACAGGTACATCTCGGTCTCAACAAAGTCTCCAAACGGGCTGATGAAAATGGCTTTAAGCTGAACCCGAATAAAAGCACTTGCGTTCTTTTTACACGAAACAGAAGATTGAACGCTGATCCTGACGTAGAACTGTATGGACAGCGGATAGCTGTAAGTACCGAATACAAATTTTTGGGCATAATACTAGACACTAGAGCACTGCACGGGCAGATTTTTGCGGCCCGGGCCCGGCCTGGGCCTGTTTTCACATTGGGCGGCCCGCCCGAGCCCGATCAAAACTTTTATGGCGAGACCCGGGCCCGGCCCGGGCCCGGAAATAATGTACGTTACCCGCCCGGCCAGGCCCGCCACCCCTTTACCTTAAGCCCGAGCCCGGCCCGAGCCCGACTCGAAACCGGCCCGAACCCGGCCCGAGACCGAAAAATACATGTTTTTCAGAGTTGAGAAGCCCGAGAATAACTCGCAGAAAGCCCGAGCCCGGCCCGGGCCCGCGTCAAAAAACCCGAGCCCGGCCCGGGCCCAGGTCAAAAAGCACACGCCGTGCCCGAGCCCGGCCCGAGCCCGTGAAAAAACTCCTCTACCCGGGCCGGCCCGGCCCACGGGCCGGGCCGGGCTCGGGCTTTCGGGTAAGCCCGATCCCGTGCAGTGCTCTACTAGACACTAAGCTTACATTCATCCCACACATAAAGTATCTTAAGAACAAATGCTTAAAGACAATGAACATTCTTAAACTTTTGTCGCACACAACGTGGGGTAGTGATAGGAAATGCCTCATGAACCTATATAAAAGCCTTATACATACACGATTAGACTACGGGGCTATAGTGTACCAGTCTGCTACGCCGAGCGCGCTAAAGATGCTGGATCCCGTGCACCATCTAGGCATCCGCTTGGCCACAGGTGCTTTTAGGACAAGTCCTGTGGCAAGCCTCTACGTAGAGGCAAATGAGTGGTCACTCCACCTACAAAGGAAATTCTCCAGCTTCACATAAGGTAAACGCCAATTCTGAACATCCGGCATATCCGACCATAAATGACACAACTAATAGCACACTTTTTCACAATCAACCTGCAGCGAGAGAACCTTTCTCGTTGCGTGTGCGGAGCCTCAGCAAAGAAGTAGGTGTACAACTCCTTGAACAATGTCTCATGTCTCCAGCAAAGTTGTTACCGCCGTGGCAGTGGCAGCTCATAGATTGTGACACATCATTTATAGAAGTCACGAAACATGCGCCAGAGGCACACATTAAAATGCATTTCCTAGAACTCCAATCTAAATACTCATGTACAGAGTTTTACACAGACGCTTCCAAGTCACATGCCGGGGTATCTTATGCAGCCATCGGTCCATCATTTTCGGAATCCGGTGTGCTGCACCCGGAGACAAGCATCTTTACGGCTGAGGCCTATGCACTATTATCGGCAGTGAAGTTTATAATGAATTCAAAACTTCAAAAGACTATTGTATTTACAGACTCCCAAGGTGTTGTGAAAGCATTGAAGTCGCTGTGTAGACACAGAAACCCTGTACTTACTGAGCTGTATTCCATTTTATGCAGAGCGTATATATCTAACCAGCATGTGATTATATGCTGGGTGCCTCGCCATAGAGGCATTGAGGGTAATGAGCTTGCAGACCAGTTAGCCACATCAACTACACCGCAAACTAATAATCCTGCCGCTGCTATTCCTCCCACAGATCTGAAGCCTTTTTTGCGAAGGAAACTGTGAGCCCACTGGCAGCACTTGTGGGACGCTGAAACAAATAATAAACTTCACATGATTAAACCACAGTTAGGTTTCTGGCCCTCAGCTACGAAAACACGACGAATTGATGTCCTATTCTGTCGTCTCAGAATAGGACACACGTACGGCACCCACAATTTTTTGCTTACTGGTGATGAACCACCAACCTGTGGTAGATGTGGCGAGAGGCTGACCGTCCTCTACGTCCTGCTGGAGTGTCGGGAAGCCGAAACGGAAAGAAGAAAACATTTTCCTGTAGCATACCGCTATCATATCCCTCTTCATCTCATGATGTTTATTGGTGAAGAACCACTTTTTAATGCCAAAGCAATCCTCGGCTTTTTGAACGATGCTGTGCTACATGTTATTAGCCCAATAAGTTCGTAGCGCATCCTCAATCTAGAGGATGCCGCTGTGATAGCTTTTGTAGCACAAGCTTTCAGGCCCTTGTGGTTCAAGGGCTCTGTCTAGGCCGTTGTGATTCTTGCCAATTACTGCATCTTAAATATTGTTACGGGGAGGCAAACACAACAGGAAAACGTATTTACAGTATATTTACAAGGCGATCAAGCGTCAACCATATGGCGGAGAGCGCGCACCCGATCATCAGCGTCTTCTTCATCGATGCTCCTCTAGATGAATCATATCGTGACATGACCCCCGGCTGCTCAAGCACCGTCACGGTGCTTGCTATGATACAGGCGAGTGGTAAGGTTTCAGGCGGGATACGTGAACAACGTCAGTAGGTGATGAAACGGTTGGCGAGGAAGACTCGAGCGGGCGAATCTCATACGTGACGTCTGTTACACGACGTAATACACGGTAGGGGCCTGAGTACCGCGAAAGCAATTTTTCTGAGAGTCCAACACGCCTAGTCGGAGTCCATAGAAGCACAAGGGCACCCGGAGTATAGATAACGTCGCGATGACGGGAGTCGTAGCGGTGCTTCTGGTAGCCTTGCGATGTAGTAAGGCGACGGCGAGCAATTTGGCGTGCCTCATCAGCTCGGGAAATGGCATCACGAGTGTACTCAGTTGGCAAATGGACGGCATCGGGGATGATAGTGTCAAAAGGTAACGTTGGGTCGCGGCCAAACAGAAGATAAAAGGGTTGAGAAACCAGCAGTATCATGACGGGAGGAATTTTAAGCGAATGTAACGAAGGGCAACGCAACATCCCAGTGTTGATGGTCAGATGAGACATACATAGAAAGCATGTCAGTAAGCGTCCGGTTGAAGCGCTCAGTCAAGCCGTTAGTTTGCGGGTGGTAAGCCGTCGTAAATTTGTGTTTGGTCGCGCAGGAGCGAAGCAGGTCATCGATAACTCTGGAGAGAAAGTAACGGCCACGGTCAGTCAGGAGTTGACAAGGGGCTCTGTGATGTAAGATGACATCGTGTAGTAGGAAATCAGCAACGTCCGTAGCACAGCTGGTAGGGAGAGCGCGTGTAATTGCGTAGCGGGTGGAGTGGTCTGTAGCAATGGCAATCCATTTGTTTCCAGAAGTAGAGGTCGGGAAAGAACCGAGGAGGTCAAGGCCAACTCGGAAGAAGGGGTCAGCTGGGACGTCAAGGGGCTGAAGGAGGCCAGCAGGAGGCTTAGGTGGTTTCTTGCGGCGTTGGCAGGGTTCACAAGCAGCTACGTAGCGACGAACGGAGCGGTAAAGACCGGGCCAAAAGAAGCGACGCCGAACGCGATCGTAGGTCCGCGAGACTCCAAGGTGACCAGCGGTCTGGACGTCATGTAGCTGGCCGAGAACGCTCAAGCGCAGATGCGTAGGAACGACGAGCAACAGTTCGCGTCCGTCCGGGTGGACGTTGTAGCGATATAATGTGTCATCTTTAAGCACGAAGAGGTGAAGGGAAGGATCGGGCGTGGCGGAATCCAGCTTCTGAATAAGCTCACTTAAAATGGGATCACGGCGCTGTTCATCACGGATGTGGCTTAAAGCGGAGAGCGAGAGTACACACGCAGGCATGTCATCGGAGGCATCGGAGGCTTCTGGCGGATCCACGGGATTGGGGGACAAACAGTCAGCATCCCGGTGCAATCGGCTAGATTTATAAGAAACAGAGTAAGCGTATTCTTGGAGCCGGGGTGCCCAGCGACCAAGACGCCCAGTGGGATCCTTCTTCTTTCTTGGGTTTTACGTGCCAAAACCAGTTCTGATTATGAGGCACGCCGTAGTGGAGGGCTCCGGGTTAATTTTGACCACCTGGGGTTCTTTAACGTGCACTACAACGCAAGCACACGGGCGTTTTTGCATTTCGCCTCCATCGAAATGTGGCCGCCGCGGCCGGGATTCGATCCCGCGACCTCGTGCTCAGCAGCGCAACGCCTTAGCTGACTGAGCCACCCCGGCGGGTAGTGGGATCCTTAAGCGACGAAAGCCAGCAAAGTGCGTGGTGATCCGTAGTCACAGTGAAATGCTGGCCATGTAAATAGGGGTGGAATTTGCCCACCGCCCAAACGAGAGCAAGACACTCCCGTTCTGTAATAGAGTAGTTCTGTTCGGCTAAGGAAAGGAGACGGCTGGCATAGGCGACAACACGGGCATGCCCATTCTGATGCTGGACTAAAACAGCGCCGATTCCGTAGCCGCTGGCATCGGTGCGGAGTGCTGTTGGAGCGGAGCTGTCGAAATGAGCCAGGACAGGTGGTGTAGTGAGCGACGTGATGAGGGTAGAGAAGGCGGCAGCCTGTGCAGAACCCCAAATAAACGAGACGCCTTTCTTCAGTAAGTTTGTGGGAGGGCGTGCGATTTCCGCGAAATTCCTTACAAAACGACGGAAGTAGGAGCACAGTCCCAGAAAGCTACGAACTGCCTTTGTGCAAGTCGAAACGGGGAACTGCTGCACAGCTCGAACTTTGTTAGGGTCGGGGCGAACACCGGTTGAGTCGACGAGATGACCGAGCATGATAAGTTGCTGACGTCCGAAGTGGCACTTAGATGAATTAAGTTGCAGGCCGGCTTTGCGAAAAACAGAAAGGATAGAAGAAAGGCGGTCGAGATGCGTTTCAAAGTTCGGTGAAAATACAATGACGTCATCAAGATAACACAGGCAAATGGACCATTTAAAACCGTGTAAGAGAGTGTCCATCATGCGTTCGAAGGTGGCCGGGGCGTAGCATAAGCCAAAAGGCATGACTTTAAACTGATAAAGGCCGTCAGGGGTAAAAAAAGCGGTCTTCTCACGGTCCATGTCATCAACGGCTATCTGCCAGTACCCTGACCGAAGGTCGATTGAAGAAAAATACTTGGCGCCGTGAAGGCAATCCAGGGCGTCGTCTATGCGTGGGAGCGGGTACACGTCTTTTTTGGTGATCTTGTTGAGATGCCGGTAGTCCACGCAAAATCGCCAACTGTCATCTTTCTTTTTAACAAGAACCACAGGAGAAGCCCAAGGGCTGCAGGATGGCTCGATTATATTTTTGGCAAGCATCTTGTCGACCTCCTTTTGAATGATGCGGCGCTCAGCTGGAGAGACCTCGTATGGCCGTCGGTGGATCGGATGGGCATCGCCAGTGTTTATGCGGTGCTTCACAGCGCAGGTTTGACCCAGAGGACGGTCGCAAAGGTCAAAGACGTCCCTATAAGAGAAGAGGAGGTGAAGGAGTTCGTCAGCATGATGGGGCGAAAGGTCTGGAGCAATCATTTTCTTCAGGCCGGGAGGAGCCAGATCTGGCGACAAACACGGGATATCGGTGGTGTGCGAGCGACCAGCATCAGGAGACAAGGTCGAGATAACATAATCGTAGGAGGGCGTCAGCATAGCGAGTGAAATGCCTTGTGGGAGCACTTGTGATCACAGTCCGAAATTAATCACAGGAAGACAAGTAAGATTGTCCCGTAGAGTGATAACAGTGTGAGGCAAACCAACACTGTGCGTCAACAGAACGGAGGTGATGGGAGCGAGCACATAATCACCGTCGGGGACTGGTGGAGAGGGCGTCACAGCAACACAAGTAACGGCTTGTGGCGGCAAACGGACGTGCTCAGCAGAACAGAGCCGACTCTTGATTGGTCCGGGTGGATCAATCACACTTGGTAGGTCAAGCTGTACAGTACCAGCGGAACAATTGATGAGGGCGGAGTGGGCGGACAAAAAGTCAAGAGCGAGGATGACGTCATTGGAACAGCAGACGAGGACGCTGAACAAAACAGAAGTTTGACGGCCGGCAACACTGACACGTGCGGTACAAAGGCCAGCTACGGGAGACGTACCACCGTCGGCCACACGGACAACACGTGATGGGGCAGGGGTCATAACTTTCTTCAACTGCCGGCGTAGGTGAGAACTCATAACAGAAATATGGGCGCCGGTGTCAATCAAAGCAGTAACAGGTAGGCCATCCACTTCAACGTCGATCAAGTTCTGATTGGTAGGGAGCGTCAACAGAGGAATTGGAGAGCAGGTCGGAATAGCAGCATCACCTCCGGGAGCTGCAGCCGTTAGTTTCCCGAAGGAAAACGCCGGGAGTAAGACGGGGACGGGGAACGGCGTGGTGGGGGTGACCGAGAAGGTCGGCGTCGTGGGGAGGCGAGCGGCTGTAATGGGCGGTAGTAGTAGTGGTCTCGGCAGATGTTTTCTGGTCAGTTTGGCTTGGTAACTGGTGCTGGCTTCGGGGTGGATAGCGGAAGCTGGATGAGTTGGGTCGAGAAGACGAGGGCCAAGGACTTCGGCAATATTGTGAAATGTGTCCAACACGTCCTCATCGAAAGCAAATTGGCTTGTCGTCGGGCGTCCGCCACGCATTCGGGTCGCGATAATTCGGAGTGGTGTAACGGCGTTGGAGAGGGTTGAAGGTAGCCGAAGGGTAACTGGTCAGGGTGGTTCACAGAGCAGATGGTTTGAAGGGCCACGTTTGCTAGTTCTTGACGAACAACGGATTGTATAAGGGATATCGTAGGTGGGGCATCACATGTCTCTGCTCGCATTAAATGTGCGGGCGATGCGGCTTCAATTTCGCGTCGAACGATTCGGGTGATGGTCTCCGATGTTGAAGGCTGAGTCGGCATACGAACATCCTCACACGTTGATGTCGCTGCCGTGTTCGGAAGGCGGGCGAATTGGTGGGCGATACGTCGGCTTTTAGCATCTTCGAAGCGTCGGCATTCAGTAATAATCTCGTTGACTGTCGAAGAGTTTTTAAACACGATCAGGTTAAACGCATCGTCCGCGATCCCTTTCAGCAGGTGCGCAAGCTTATCGGCTTCTGTCATCTTGGCGTCAACCTTCCGGCAAAGGGTCAGCACATCCTGAATGTACGTCAAGTACGACTCAGTAGGCGTCTGCACACGCGAGGCAAGCTCTTGCTTGGCAGCACGCTGGCAGCCTGCAGGTTGGCCAAACAACTCGCGAAGTTTAGTCTTATATACGCTCCAGCTTGTGTGCTCCTCTTCGTTGTTATCGAACCAGGCCTTCGTCGTTCCCTTTAGATAAAATGTGACATTCGCCAACATCATGGTCGGGTCCCACCTGTAATGTGCGCTTACGCATTCGTAGAGTCGAATCCATTTGTCGACGTCGTCGCCAGCAGTGCCGGAAAAGGTCCCAGGGTCACGGGGTGGAGCCAGGACGACGGTTGGCATGGCCGCCGCCGCTGACGCAGTTTCACCGCTGGTGGACATGCCTAGAGTGGCGACTTGGCGGCCGCTGCGGAGCTCCGTCTTGCGTTATACCCCCAGCACTTCCACCAAGATGTTACGGGGAGGCAAACACAACAGGAAAACGTATTTACAATATATTTACAAGGCGATCAAGCGTCAACCATATGGCGGAGAGCGCGCGCCCGATCATCAGCGTCTTCTTCATCGATGCTCCTCTAGATGAATCATATCGTGACAATATTTTAAATATCGTGTCACTCTTTCCCAATGCATTCTTCATTCCATAGTAGACCTCAGTAGTCATTGCCATGATTTTAGTACATATATATTTTACGCACATTACAGCGATTATTTTTAGGCCCCTTTACAGCCACGCCTCATCTACTTCTCAGAATTAATCGCTCCACTGCAAACTCACGAACACTGGCATGGCGCTCTTTGGCCATACTTGGCCCTTGCGCCATTAAAACACCATACATCATCATTAATCCCACAGATGAAGCAGAAGTTTATACAAAATTTATGAGTCTTAATAATGGTAGTGCATTAGATATAGACAATATTAAGATAAGACCTATAAAATTTGTTTTAGAGTGTGTTGCCCCTTTGCTTGTTTATATATTTAATTTAGCAGTGGTGTCCGGAGAATTTCCACGTCAAATGAAGCGTTCTCGGGTGTCCGTTGTGTACAAAGGTGGAGACAAAAACATTCTGGGGAACTATCGCCCAATATCTATTATACCAGTATTTGCTAAAGGTTTGGAGAAAATGTTGCATTCCCAGTTCTCAGATTTTTTCTATAAAGCTGCTATTATCAGTGATGCCCAATTTGGTTTCCGGAAAGGAAGGTCTACGGAGTTAGCTTTGTTAAGGCTCAAGGAATTCCTTTTAGAAAACATCGACAACACGCTATATACATTAGGCTTGTTCATGGATTTTACTAAGGCTTTTCATTCCCTTCACCATAATATACTATTGCATAAGCGAGAAATCTATGGCTTTCGGGGCACTCCTCTGGATTGAGCTGAATCATATTTAACATATACATCACAATGCGTGTGTCTGGGAAAGTATCGCTCATCTTCATTGCCGGTTAGTAGAGGCGCCCCTCAAGGACGCGTATTAGGTCCCCTTCTTTTTAACGCATTTATAAATGACATTGTAAACATCGACAAAGCAGTGCAATTTATAATATTATGCAGATGATGCGATAGTCTTGCTCTCTGGCGAAAATGCGGATGAGTTGGCAGAAAGATGTAATCGGTTATTAAGTAACGTTAATTTATGGTCACCATCAAATAAACTTAACATCAACCCCTGAAAAACGAAGGTAGTAATTTTCAGACCTAGAAACAAGACAGGCAACACTAAACAAGTTATATGTGCAGAACATAAAATCGATACTGTCGATGAACACAAGATCCTTGGTGTAACATATTCATCTCATCTAAGTAGGGATTCTCACATAAATAATTTATGTAAGCAACTTTCTTTTAACTACGGGAGTTTTATCGCGGTACCACGAAATTCCCCCAACACAAATAAAAGTTAAAATATATTACGCGCTACTTCAATCACACCTAAACTACTGCAGTTTAGTTTGACTTACTACGACTCAGCGCGTAATATAAATAGAATACTGCGTTTACAGAAAGCTGTACGTCGCATTGCCAACATCGGTTATTTATCTCCAACCTTCACATACTTTCGCACTCACAGAATAATTAAAATCCAAGATTTGTATGAGTTCCGTATCCTGCATTCATTTTACATCTGCTCTTCTGCGTTGAAACACTTCATTCAGACTACTACATTTCTGCAGCCTAAGAATCAAGATATCAGTACTCGAAACGCCGCAGAGTGACTTATCCCCCGTTTTCGTACCGACCATGAACACCAGTCTTTGAAACATAACCTTCCATCTATTCTAAATAACATAGACAAACCCACAGTAAATTTATTATGTGAAATATTTACGAATTACTAGTTTATTTATTCATTCAATTATCTATCAAAACACGGTCTTCATTTGTAATGGGGGTTGGACCCTCCCGCGTGTACCGTGCGCGGCTTAGCCGTGTCTGGGGAAAGGGGGATCCTGGGGGTTGAGCCGATGCCGGGTGTTCGGACCTCTAAGGCCCCCCGGCGGAGGCAACACACCTCTTCGGCCTCTGCTTCACACAGACGGCACCTCCAGACTGACCCACCTGGAGGAAATCGGTAGTCGCCTTTTCCTGTCCCCCTCTCCAATCTTTTGTCTTTCTTTCTCACTTTTCCATCTTTACTGTCTTCTGTTCACTTCTTTTAACTTCCCATTTTCCAGGTGGCAAGGGTTAACCTTGTGTAATATATCCAGTCTTGGGTATATATATATTAGGTTATAGTGGGAATGTACCGCTGGCGTGCGCAGGATGGAATATTTCTATTCCTGTAACGTCCCCAGGTTGGGCTCCGAGGTGGGCGGCGGGCATACCTACCGAATACAGTACTGCTATATATGGCTTCCAGTTTCCCCCCACTACATGATCGCTCCCTGAAGAGGGGGCGCACCGACGAAAGCTTCAACTTCTTTTTGAAACCTAAAGAAACCTTTCCCAAGTACCACGTGATACACAGTCAACATGAAACTAAGAAAGTCCGTACGATATCACCATTTGTTGTTGCAAAAAGTCTGACAGAGGCAATCGGCACGGGTTACAAAGTGACAAAAATGGGAAGCGGCGACCTTCTTCTGGAAGTACGTGACAAGCTCCAATACAACAAGCTGACAAAACTTATTGCGTTTGGTGATATCCCCGTCTCTGTGGGCCCCCACAGATCAATGAACACTGTGCGCGGTGTCATTTCCGATGACGACCTCCTCGAACTAAGTGAAAGCGAGCTGTTGGATGGATGGCAAGACCAGAACGTGGTAAAGGTGCAACGAATTAAGTTAAGGCGCGACGACAAGGAAATTCTCACAAAGCATGTAATAATTACATTTGGAACAAGTGACCTCCCTGATTCAATAGAGACCGGATATTGTAAACTCCGCGTACGACCGTACATTCCCAATCCGCGTCGATGCTTCAAGTGTCAGCGTTTTGGGCATGGATCTCAGAGCTGCCGAGGGCACTCTACTTGTGCAAAATGTGCATCAAAAGAACACACCTCAGACATCTGTACTTCCCCAACCCACTGTGCAAACTGTGACGGAGACCACCCCGCATATTCGCGATCGTGCCCGTCATGGAAAAAAGAAAAAGAAATAATTCAACTCAAGGTCAAACTAAACATTTCCTTCCCGGAAGCGCGCAAGCGTTTCTCTGCACATAATCAATCGAATCCGTCCTACAGTGATGTGACGCGCCAGGGGGCAGTGCCACATCCTTCGGCGGCAGGCCGTGTCACACGGAGTGTGACTGTGGTTCCGCCATCAGCCCCCCTGGCAGGAGCAGCCAGTACTGCTCCGCCCCTTGCCACGAAGGGCCACCAGGCCTCCGGGCCTGCCGGTCCCAGGGCCACTGCTCATGCAGACAGGCCCGAAAAAACCCCGAGTTTCCCGCAGCGCGGGCGTCATCCAACACCTCTGAAGAGGCGATGGATGCAAGTAGCACTATTCCGGCGTCTCAGACGCCAAAGGAACGGCGCAGCTCCGTGGAGCGTGCCGGGAAAAAAGGGAAAACCCCCATCACGGGGCCAGGAAAGGCCTCGTGAGCTAGCCTAATCTATCACTCTTAGACACACAGCACAAGACAAATATAAAATGGATACACAGATACTACACTGGAATGTCAGAGGTCTATTACACAATCTTGATGACATTAAGGAACTCCTAAATAAGTACAATCCAAGGGTGCTGTGTGTCCAAGAAACACACCTTAAATCTTCACACACTAACTTTCTCCGACAATATGCGATCTATCGCAAAGATCGCAACGATGGCCTCGCATCTTCGGGTGGTGTGGCCATACTAGTAGATAAAGGTGTCGCCTGCCAGCATCTGAAGCTGCAAACTACCCTTGAGGCAGTTGCAATCAGAGCTGTGCTGTTTCATAAACTAGTAACAATTGGTTCTCTATACATCCCTCCTAGCTACCAACTCTCCAAAACAGAATTCCAAAGCTTTATAACAGAACTTCCTGAACCTTACATCATAGTAGGCGATTTAAATGCACATAAACACCTCTGGGGAGACTCTCGTTGTGATGCAAGAGGGCGCTTAATTGAAAATTTTCTTTTCTCCACGGATGCATGCTTGCTCAATAAAAAAGAGCCAACATACTACAGTGTAGCACACAACACATACTCATCTATAGATTTAAGTATCGCATCAAGTACACTTGTGCCATACCTAGAGTGGAACGTCATCGAAAATTCATACGGGAGTGACCATTTCCCAATCATCCTAAAATTAACAAAAGCCGATGAGTGTGCTCCACATCTGCCCCGTTGGAAAGTCGAAGGTGCCGACTGGAAACGATATAGAGAGCTGACATATGTGGCCTGGGATGACATCTGTACATTTCCTATCGATGATGCAGTGTCGTATTTGACGGCAATTATAACTGATGCTGCGTCACTCTGTATCCCTCAAACGAACGGATCGCCTTTTAAACGACGTATTCCCTGGTGGAATGAGGAGTGTAAGGAAGCTCGCAAAAATCAAAATAAGGCTTGGAGCCACCTTCGCGACTCTCCAACTTTCGAGAACTTAATCAACTTCAAGAAAATAAAGTCGGAAGGTAGAAGAACGCGCCGCCGTGCTAGAAGGGAAAGCTGGCAGAGATTCATCTCCAGCATTAATTCATATACAGATGAAAGAAAAGCCTGGAACAGGGTAAATAAAATAAAAGGCCACGAAACCCATCCTCTACCATTAGTAAATACACAAGGAGACACACTCATTGACCAAGCTGATTCTCTAGGCGCACATTTTGAAAAGATTTCAAGTTCGTCCCACTACTCAGATACATTTCTGAGATATCAGAAACAAGCGGAGCGACTGCCTCTGGATCGTAAAGGTAATAGAAATGAACCCTACAATCGTCCATTTAATATGGCGGAATTTCAGGCTGCACTAAATGGTTGCAACAAGTCGGCTCCAGGAAGTGATAGAGTCTTGTACGAGATGATCAAATACGTAAACCCCGAAACCCACAAAACACTACTATCACTCTTTAATTCTGCGTTCTCTGCCGGTTACATGCCGTCCGCATGGAAAGAAGCAATCGTCATTCCTATTCTCAAAGAAGGCAAGGACCCTTCCTCAGCCAGTAGCTATAGGCCTATAGCCCTGACAAGTTGTATATGCAAACTCTTTGAGAAAATGATTAACCGGCGCCTCATCCATTTTCTTGAAAGCAACAAAATACTCGATCCCCTACAGTGCGGTTTCAGGGAAGGTAGATCCACAACAGATCACCTTGTCCGCATCGAGACAAATATCCGTGATGCCTTTATACACAAACAGTTTTTCTTATCAGTATTTTTAGACTTGGAAAAGGCATACGACACAACTTGGCGTTTTGGAATTCTCCGTGACCTGGCTGGAATGGGAATCCGAGGCAACTTATTAAATGTGATTCAGAGCTACCTCTCTGATCGCACGTTTCGCGTCAGAGTTGGTAACGTCATGTCTCGACAATTCACACAGGAAGCTGGTGTACCACAAGGTGGTGTGCTGAGCTGTACACTATTTGTTGTCAAAATGAACTCGCTCCAAACTGTCATACCACGTACAATGTTTTATTCTGTATATGTGGATGACGTACAAATAGGTTTCAAATCATGTAGCATTTCTATCTGCGAGCGACATGTACAGCTTGGGCTAAACAAATTATCTAAGTGGGCTGACGAGAATGGATTTAAACTAAACCCACGAAAAAGCACGTGTGTTCTCTTCTCGAACAAGCGAGGTATATTACCGGACCCCACTATTTATCTTAATCGACAACAGCTACCTGTGAGCCATGAACATAAATTTTTAGGCCTCATTTTAGACTCTAAATTAACATTTATCCCTGACTTGAAGTATCTGAAAGCTAAGTGCCTGAAGACAATGAATCTACTGAAGATCTTGTCCCGTACATCTTGGGGAAGTGACAGGAGGTGCCTCTTAAACTTGTACAAAAGTCTCGTACGGTCGCGCCTTGACTACGCAGCTGTAGTCTATAACTCTGCTACGCCTAGTGCTTTGAAGATGCTAGATTCTGTGCACCACTTGGGTATCCGTATTGCTACAGGTGCCTTCAGGACTAGTCCTGTTGAAAGCCTGTACGTTGAGTCCAATGAGTGGTCTCTGGATCTCCAAAGGACATATTTAAGTCTCTCCTACGCCCTGAAAGTTACATCAGACATCCAACATCCATGTCATTCTACCATTCGCGACATGTCCACTGTCAGGCTGTTCCGTAACCGCCCAGCCAACCGGCCTCCTCTGTCTCTCCGGTTAGAAGCACTGTCAGAAAAAAACAGAGGTCCCACTTCTAGGGGATGTACTAATGGCCCCTACCTTGCTTCCACCGCCTTGGGAATGGCACACTATCAGTGTGACATCTCTTTCGTAGAAATATCCAAACAAGCACCGGAGGCACATATACATTCCCATTTTCTTGAACTCCAGGACAAGTACTCCTGCACAGAATACTACACAGATGCTTCGAAGTCCACTGCTGGCGTTTCTTACGCAGCTCTCGGAGACTCATTTTCTACATCTGGGGCACTAAATCCACACACATCCATCTTTACAGCGGAAGCATATGCTATACTCTCGGCTGTTCAACACATAAGGCTCACAAACGTCGCTAGGGCTATTGTCTTCACAGACTCATTAAGTGTGGTCAAAGCCCTAAGCAATCTACGGAAACACAAGAACCCCGTTTTTAATGAACTCTACAGCTTATTGTGTTCCGCATATATGTGCAACCAAATGATTGTCGTATGCTGGGTACCTGGCCACAAAGGTATAAAGGGCAATGAAGCTGCTGACAAAAATGCTACGTCAGTAACCTTTAGCGATACAGACCCAAATATCCCCATCCCTGTCACAGACCTGAAGTATTTTCTACGCCGTAAGCTGAGGAAGCATTGGCAAGGAGAGTGGGATACCCAGGTACTAAATAAGTTACACATGATAAAACCAAAACTAGGGAACTGGATAACTGGGAAAACGGCACGATATAAAGAAGTGCTTGTTTGTCGATTAAGAATAGGACACACTTACAGTACTCACTCTTACCTCTTGACTGGGAATGATCCTCCGATTTGTAGTAAGTGCGGCAATATTCTGACAGTTGTCCATGTTCTTATTCAGTGCCCTGCTATAGAAGCAGAGAGGAAAAGGTATTTCCCTTCTGCATATCGTGAAAACATACCTCTTCACCCATCATATTTTCTTAGCCATGAACCGCTTTTTAACCTGAAAATAGTTTTAGAATTCTTAAATGAAGTAAACACCCTGAAAATCATTTGGCCAGGTAATTTTAGCAAGTGATTAACGGCCCTTGTATTCAAGGGCTCCCTTCGAGCCCTACTATCACTGTTTTATGTGTTACATCATACGTTTTTAACGAAACCCATTTGCCATAGCCCACATCACTAACTAGGTAGTGTCATTATTTTACCACTTACATGTTTTACGCCATTTACAGCGACAGTTTTTTAGGCCCTTCTACAGCCATGTCAGATCTACTTTGAGGAACTTATTGTCCACGCCATCCACAATTCATCGATAACATTACCATTTGTCATGGTGCTCTTTGGCCATACCTGGCCCTTGCGCCATAAAACACCACACATCATCATTCATTTGTAATGAACTGTGTTTTACAAACCAGGTTACTCTGGTTCCTAACGCCTTATGTGTTATTGTTTCATTCTTGTTACTTGCTATCGATATATAACTGATGTTATTTTGTCCTATTGCAATTAGTTCTTGTATGAGTGGTGTTATCATTTATTTCTGTTAGTAAAATTAAAGTGTTGTATACGTATTACTGTAGAATTGTGCTTTCTTAGTTTCTTGAATTATAGTTTGTTTTGCATTGTAAGGCAAATGCATTGTTTTTTTTTCGGTTTTACAAGAAAGAGTAAAGGTTCTCAATGTATAATCATTTCTACTATCTGCGTAAATAACTTGTTTATTTCCGTGTATGATGCTTTAAACATCTGTTATCTGTTAACCCGTAACTTGATGTTTCTTATGTATTGTCTCCTGGGCCCCGTCAAGCTGTAATTTTGCATCTTTTAGCTCAGGAGTCCAGCCAGAATATTTTCTAGTAAATAAAGCGAATTGAATTGCACGGATCCCGATAACGCTATCGCGTTCTACACTTAAAGGCGAAGCTTAAGCGTCCTCCAATTTTTTGTCAGATCCCTTAGTCCGTAATCTTTTTGGTCGATAGTGCATGTGTTGCACGTGATGCAACTGCGTGAACACAAGTAAACACAGATCTACAACACGAACTTATATTGAAGCGTTGCGAGGCGAGAAGAGGCAGCGATTTCCGATGCTACTCGAAGAGTGTCGATTTCTCTCGTCGAAACCTGCCAGCCGCCGCCGGAGGCATAGGCTGCAGTCACGGACACTGCGCGCATTTGGTGCGAACGCGGGGAAATGCAGACGGCGTCGGCAACAGCTGTGCGAATTTTCCGAAGTGGCGCGCTGCGCAGAAACACCTCTTATACCCGTCGCCTCTCCTCATCGCGCTCAGCGCGGCCTGTCATTGGTGGCCCCCTCTCCCCAGCGCGTGCCCTCTTATTGGTTGTCGCCCCCTTCAGCGCGCCTTTCCTCCTCTGCTGGTCGCGTGACCTGCCCTACCCCGGCGCGGCTCTTACCCTCTCCTGGTCACGTGACCTGCGTGACACCAGCGGACGGATGGACGGCGCAGCCTCTACCTACAACAGCTTTGCTATGGAAAAAATTGGAGGACGCTTAAGCTTTGCCTTCAAAAGTGGAACGCGATAGCGCTATCGGGCCCCGTTCGCATCGCATTTTTCTTTATGAGTAGGCCTCATTCCAACACCGGACGTGGGAAAGCCAGCTTAGAAAGACCAAGCTTACACCGATCCCCTTAAAGTCGGCTTCACTTTTAAACAGAAATGCATTTCTGGGAGGAAGTTTTTCCAGGGGCAATATAAGTCGTCTTATATTAAAATGTGAAAGCCCTTGGACATTTTTTATTATTTTAGTTATCGGTTGCTATTGCTCGACGCGCGCGCATGTCCAAAACGCATTAAGTCTGTTTCACATGGCGCGATTGGGGCGAAAGAAATCGTTCCGCCGCGCACGTCGTAGAGCGATTTTCGCTGACCGTTTTCACATGTGTCTGCGACAGCGCGATTTCCGTCGCAGCGAGGCCGAAGATCGCCCCCTGCTCACGAAGCATACAAGCCTGAGATCGCTAAATAAAAACAACGTGAAAACTCGTCAAATAACAAAATTTTCTGATTTTTATTTTAAAATAGAATGAGTATACCATTTTTTTATGTTTGAAAGCGTTCAGACTTTACGATCTCTTAGTCTGCAGCTGCGTCGAGTGAGACGCTGCACAACACCGCAAGTATGAGCGTGCGGCTAGTGCGGCGTCGGTGGGTTACGCCCCAAAAAAGTTTTAAACAATGCTGGAGTGGAGATGCCGTCTCAAAAGTGAAGCTGGACCGCCGCCATCTTACCATAGGCAAGCAATAACGTTAGGAAATAGCAGACAAGGAAATTTATTTACCCGTAGGCACGCGTACAACTGTTGTATGAACGTATACAGTACAATATAACGTACCACACATGCAATACATCGTACTTCATATAAGCAGAAAAGATGAGCAAACAAAATAGTAAATTGCGTCTGCTTGAGATTAACTTTGCCACACATCAAAAACACTACGACAGTGTACATGCAAAATCATAAATGTCAGCCTCGAATTCATGAATGACATCCGAAGCACAGACAGGTACAGTTAGGCAAACAAAGTTTGGGCATTATTCTCGCTGTAGCAAAACTTTGCCTCGAGACACGGTTAGGTACCGCGTAGACCAGCGGCGAAGAAACTCGGCTTCACCGAGCTTGAAGAGCTGTTCTTCAAGATGACCCCATATTATCACCCTTAGTTTGCGCACTCTGGGGTACATTGCTCTATTTGGCTGCCGGGATCGTTCTGCAATGTTGCGGAAGCACCACAAAACGTATCTAACGCTGTAGTAGACGAGACTCGCAAACCGATCTCGCCGCCGTGGTGCCCGCACGATGGATATTCCAAATAATCTTCCAACCAGCTTCCAGAAGGTGCGCGCTACAACGCACTCCTTTACTACATGCGTGTTTGTCTCTGTGCGCAATGTATGCATATATCATGCGCTACCATATCGCAGTGTTCAAGCCTGTCTCTTGTAGGTAGAATACCCCACTGATATTGCCAGTGAAAATGCTTCACTTTAGAAGACAAATCAGGTGAAGAAATGGCTGTCCATGTTTTTGTAGTAGCTGTCCCTGAAGGCACAGCCGTCTCACACAACATTTCACAAAGCCTTGAAACTGGTGTCGTACGCCACGTTGTATTCCTTACTTGCACAAGCTGACTCTGTAAGCGCGCAGCCGCCGCATACTGCGGTGCTGGCGTTACCGCTGTCAGAAGGAAGTTGCCTGAACTTTGTGGTATGAGCGTTCGACGGTAATGACTCAGTCAATAAAGGAGAAGTGGCCTACCTGGGTACTCATCATCATCAAGTAGGTCACATGTACTCTTAGTGCACAGCAGTCTACCAAATGTAACTATACACGGCTAGCTCCATCCTCCGCTGGCTTTCGGCAGACGCAAAAATTGTTGTGCCACGTATTGTGTCTTGTTTAGCCAGAACCATGAGAAAATAATTTTGTTTACTACACGTACTGTTGGTGACGGCGGAAGAGCCACTCTTGTAGCAAACCACTGTTTACTGCACAATACAATCTTAATAAAGAAAGCCCTTTCTGCTAGCGGCAGTGGCGACGCAGTCACTGCTTCCGACTGTGCTTTAATACAGCTGATAATGTCTCTCCACGTGTGAGGTGAAACACCACTTGTAGAAAATTTTATGCCTAATATTTGCATATGCTCGGTCTGTTTAATATTTCCTGGTAATGTTATTGCATTGCGTCCTAAATTTAATGCTTCGCATTTCCTCATATTTTACCCCCTGACAATGATGCATACTGATTATAAATACGCAATACATCTACAAGACTCTCCCCATCCCGTAAGAACAAAGTAATGTCATCCGCATACGCTGACACTTTTATGCACCCATTGCCCGGCATAGGAAGACCCCTTATAAGCGAGCTCTCGCTAAAACGCCTTAATGGGTCAATCGCAAGCACAAACAAAAGAGGTGACAAAGGACAGCCCTGCTGCACTCCCCTTGTCACATGAAACCTAGGAGTTAAAGTGCTGTTAAGTAGTATCTCGGCTGTTGTTCCCGAATACAACATCCGCAGGATATCTACAAACTCTTCGGGGAACTTATAGCATCGTAATACCTCAAATAAGTACAGGTGTTCTAAGCGGTCTAACGCTTTGGCTTGGTCTAAACTTACCAATACTCCTGAAGCTTCACGCGCTGTTGTGTATTGTATATCACGTGTTAAGTGGAGAGATGAAAATATACTCCGACCAGGCACGGAACATGTTTGATGCACACTATTTTAGGCAATAATACCTTCATGCGATTTACAAGAAGGGTTGTGAATATCTTATAGTCTGTGTTGAGCAGCGTTATGGGCCTCCAGGATGAGGGTTCGGCTAGGTTGGAGTCTGGCTTTGGCAAGAGTATCACGCGGCCCCGATTAAACGATTTAGGAATACCTTCCCGTGCAAGAATTCCGTTAAGAAGAGATACCAAGGCCGTGCTTACTTCTGGCCAGCAGGACCGGTAAAATTCGACTGGTAAGCCATCTGTACCGTGTGTCGATCCACTGTTCATAGATCAGATAACATCAAAAACTTCTTGCGAATTTGTTGGAGACAATAAATTCTTGCCTTCTGTGTAGTCCACCTGGGGTAGATTATTACAAAAATCATATATTTCTTCACTTAAAAGTTGGGCATTGTAAATATTTTCCGATGAGAATCCGTGTGAGAACGAGTTCCAAAATATTCTTTCGATATCTCGTCTCACACTGCTCTCTGTGCCATCCTCTATTATAACCTTTTCAATATATGAGCTGCCATTTTGCCTCCTGCTGGACGTACGAGCCAGACGGAGTACCTCAGGATCAGAAATTGGCCTGTTTGTCATCCACGCCTTTGCAGAGGTACGAGAGTACCAGCTCATAAGCCTACGGTATCGTTCACGCTGGTGATCTAGGTACTCGTAAATTAGCTGTGTTTGGGAGCCACCATCTCGTACTATTCTTATCCTTCTCAGGCACTCACAAAGCTGCTCAGTCTCTTTTCTTTTGCGTTTCCTGCTAGCTGCTGTGCATGCCGACCTCCAGATTTCCTTTAAAGTATCCCACGCTTTGACATTACATTCATAATCACTTACTGATGTAACTATTGCAGTTTTGAGTTCGGTTAGAGTCCGTTGGTCACGCAAAGAAGCAATGTCTAGTTTCCACATATCAGTGCGTTCACCTGGCCTTCCTTCGAGGTTCAGCACGACAGTGAAAGCTCGATGATCTGAAATGTATCCTGCGTCTGCAGGAAGATCGAGGACGCTGCATTGGACAATTTTCGATGTTAATTCAGGGGGGAAATACATTCGATCTAGACGACATTGCGATTGCCTTTGCTTCCATGTGGCCCTAACATTTTCGCCCTGCATGTGTACCCAGGCATCCGATAAATTGTATTCTTTCACTATACGAGATAATTCAGCTGCATGCGCATTGGAAGCGTTTTGCCTTGCCCCTCGCGAGTCGCGCATAGGGTCGATCACACAATTAAAGTCGCCAACCATGAAAAATGGATGGTTGTCTAACAAAAAAGGGGAGAGTCTAGCAAAGAAGTCATTGCGATCTTGACGTACGGCGCGCCCATACACATTCAATGCCCGAACTTTCCTCTCGCCCCAAAAGAAATCAAAAGCGATCACACGACCTTCTAAATCAAATAGGCGGTGACTTCCGTGTAGAAGCACGCTACGAAAAAATATGTCACAGTTTCGCCCTAAGGGCGAAGCAATGAATGCGATAGCAACACAGCAATGTCATACGAAGTAAGGTGAGCGGCTTTGGTAGCAACAACACGCAGAACTGTTGTCGACGCCATCGGCGTTTTGCCCGCGTTAGCTCAAAATGCGTGCGGCGTTGGTGACTGTTGCTGGAGCCTCTGATATAAATAGGCACTTGGTGCCGCAGCTAAACGTCGCCTCCCTTCCCTCCCCCTCCCCCACGGCCTCTCGCGCGTCCGAAGAAGGCGCGTTTGCTCTACATATATGGTGATTGTAAAGGAGAAAAGAGACGCCTACTTCTGCAGCCCTTAAGCGAGCACGGCGCAGAACGCGCGTTTGTTCTCCGCCGTGCGTTCACTCCCCGTGAAAGACGCGCCCCTCGCGCCCTTTCACTCGCACATACAGCGTTCGGCGCGCGGCGACGATTTCATCTCCAAATGACGTCATACGGAACCTCACGGCGACGGCGACGGCGACGGCGACGGCGACGCCGACGGCAGAAATCTGCTTTTGAGTGTCCATATAATTGCTATCGCAATAAAACAACAACTCCTACACCTCGACATCGCCCAGGGCTATATGAAAAATATGCTTTTACAGAAAATTCATCACAAAACTTTTTAACTTCCTGCCTGTTTCTTAAGTTACACTCCTGAAGAAAGAGGAGATCGACTTTTTTCTCGCGGGCAAAATGAATTACCTCTCTCTGTTTGTCTCTGCTATGAAATCCCTGTGCGTTAAGTGTCATTATGTGCAAATACATGGTGAATGAGTAAGTTGCGTACAAAATAGACTAAGGCAAATGGCTTACCAAAGGTAAGTTGCGCACTGAAGGGGCGTCGTACATCGTTGCAACAGCCAGAACGCAGCAAAGTAAAAAAGAGCATAGGAGTGTCACAGCATCGAACGTGAAACAGGCACTGATTATGTTCCTTACACCTGTTAGTCGGAAGAAAGCTGATTCCTAAAATACCAAGGTTGCAGAGTCTCGCACAGGGACGGGAACGCGATGTCTGCGCCAAGCATCGTTCCGTGAACGCTGCGTCAGCTTCGTAGTGGGGAGTAGAGGAAAAATGTGGTTGATCCCTCTTATATAGGAATCGGTATAGAACACGAAAGTGAAACGTGTCTTCACAGAAGTAGTGTAATGTTTATTGCACATTGATATATAATGTCTATTGGTGTTTTGTGGCTAAAGCGCCCTTAGGCGTTGATGCACCCACGCTGACGCCTGGTGGCACGTCTCCTCCATCACGACTACCAACGTCGATGACCATGAGCAACCGTCGTGCATATGGAAGCTGCACTACGCTGCACACGCTAGCACAACGCGAAAGACGAAGCACGTAACTGACACACTAATACAACGCGCAAGACAAAGCACGTAACTGAATCGTCACCGAGTCAAATCAGCGCGTACAGCGCGTCGCAATTGCAGCCTCCGCGATCAACTTCAGAAACATTTTCAGAGATAATTGTGGAGGCCACGCTCCGCTGTGCTGAGTACGGCGAACGCCACTACCAACGCCACCTAGCAACGCCACCTAGGTGGCGTTGGTAGTGCTTCTTGATGCCAGCGTCCCTTCGAATCGCATCGAGGCGTCGTAGTGGTGAGACCACCGAAGCGTTCACTGTCGGTGCGCGTTAGTGTCATAATGCAGTACTTCTCTTTTCTGCTCGTAGGCGGCGGCACCGCCCCGAACAAGAGCGCGGGTACACGGAGGAGTGTTAGATATATAAGGCGCGTCTGTGTAGCTCTCTGCAAATGCGTTTGTGGCGCAATGGGTTAAACGCTCGGCGATCTATCGTCGCGGACCGAGAGGTCGTGGGTTCGATTCCCAAATTTTGCATGTTTGTGGAACTTTTTCTTCTGGTTTCTTTCTTTGTATTATGTTCTATGACGTATTTCCGTGACGGAAATACGTCAGTGAAGTCTTGGTGGACCCCGGCATTAAACACTTTCGTGTTAAAACAGCCCTTACAGGCAGCAGGAGCGATGTAAGGCGCCATCGTTAGTACGTCTCCGAATCGGTGACAACGTCCATGGTAGTGGTGTCTCGTGGCATTTTCTTGCATTTCTTGGAGTGTCGCCGTTGGTTCTGATGACGTAGAACTCTCTGAAGACAGATTTCTTTTGGCGTCTTCAGACGCCGTTTGCGAGCGCGTGTGTCTCTCCTTCACCGCCGCACTGGTACTACTGGCAAGCGCTGTCGTTGTCTTGACAACCGGCGTGATCTTTGACGGACAGGCCGAGACTTCGGAGATGCGAGATGGCGTCCATCTGCGTCCTCGCCAGCGTTTGGTGTTGTAGCACATGTAAGAAGCCGTTCTCGCTGTGATCGCGTAAGCGGGGCGTCTAACGCAGGCTCCTCGTCATCTTCCGCTGCCGACGACGACATTATGGCAGGTAGCGTCTAGTTGCTCTCCGCGTCACTAGAGGGAGAAGACGCTGCGTCGCTCGCACTGGCGGACGCTGGCGTCGGCACCTCTGGTGCACATTCTTCTTCTCCTGGTTGATCGGTGGTTTGCGTCTGCCTGTTCCTTCAGGTGCGTTGTCCTCAAGAGCTGGTTGTGCGGGCGTTGCTGGTGCCACCGCAGAAGCATACGAACGTGGTTGCACGCAGTCAACAGTGGCGTGCTCGCCATTGCAACGTCTCCATGGTGCATTGCACGTTGCAGTGGGATGGCCGAAAATGGCACATCGGGCGCATCGAGATGACGTGTAGGAGGCTCCAAAATGACCTTCTGCGCCGCACTTGGAGCACACTCTCTTCATTCCTTTGTATTCCAGTATTACCCGAAAGCCAGTCACCATGATGAAATTCGGTGGAGGTTTTACCATCTCGAGCTTGACCAGTCGGCTGCCATTGCTGATGTCCGTCCTGTCCTTGAAAACAACATCGGAAATGCCTCGGCACTTCCCATACGGTGCAAGTGCAGCAATCAGGACGTCGTCACTGACACAGGGTGGAAGACGATACACCGTCACATAAACCACTGGAGTGCCCATGCGTTCCAGCGGTACGATCTTGTTGGCGAGTAGCAGAGAGCCTTTCGTCGCCATCTTGGCTGCCTGAGCCGCGGAGCGCACAGCTGCCAAGAACTTGTTGCCGCCGTGATGTTGCAGATACTGCAAACCTCCGGCACCTACGACTTCTTCGACGGAGTCAATGATGGCGTCAACCGGCGTTGAAACCGGCACATTGAAGAGAAAGCACTGGGCTTTCGTAGGGCGTTGCACGGGCGCTGGCCTGTCCATGACTGCTTCACCTAAACAACCACGACGCAATGCGTGGTGCCCAGGCTGATGACATGTAAGAAAAGATGCGCCGAGAACAAACCGAGACCTTCCGAAGCACTTTCTTCCCACTCCGTGCTGTTTTTAGGTGAATGATTTAGCCGTGCAGATATCGTTTGACGTCTTCCTTTCTGTCACTGGTTTCAGAAGAAAGCCTTAAGACATTTTCAAATTTTATGGCACATCATGACATTAATACATAGCCAAAGGTAATATTTTAAGCGAAAGGTTCGAACTTTTAATTTCAAATTAGCCTAGCATTTGCAATAACTGACCAAAAGGTAGTGAGATGCTACCAGATTTCAGCTGTCACGGCCCTCTTTCAGAGTAGAAGTATAGGCAAACTGTGGCTTCACCTGTGCTGGAAAGAAACTGCGGGGGCTGCCACTGCAGCAATTTTGTTTAAACCTCCTTGGTTACGCCGTTGTTGCGGTAATATATAAAAGCCACAACTCTACTCCTGGAGCAGTATTTGCTTCTGCAGAAGAAGCGACCATTAAATGTGCATGCACAGGTTCACAACGGTGACGATCAAGTGGGTACGGGCCGTATGTTGAAGTATGTCTGCTCCTGACCTGGATAGCGTGCAGCGTCTCCATATAAACGAATTATGTGAGCTGGAGTGAAACGTTCATGAACCTCCTGAGCTACAGGCACTCCGCTCCGTACTCTCTGTTAAAATATAATTGAAACTGGTACGCGACATTGCTCCGCTGAGCTTCCAACAAGCGGTAAAACAGGAAAGCGCCTATTTAGACGGCGCTTGCTGTTACGTCACGTTGCTCCGCCCACATCGCGCTGATCGCTGCGACTCAGCGTTGGAGTGACCAATATATTGGAATCCTGTCGAGGAGAGCCCGCAACGTCGCAGCGGTCGCTGAGCGACGGAATTCACTGTATCGCTGTGTAGAAATCACGCCAAGTGAAACAGCCTTAAGTCAGGCTCAGTCACCATTTGACCTGCCGAGTATGCGAGCGCCATCTGGATATCATTTTCGCAACTAACACACCCGAGCGCGCCGCTGTTTTTATGGTAGAAATGATGGAAAAGGAGTTTGTGTTTGAGTTTCCTCGTAACAGAATTATGTTTTCTCGTACGTTCAGTTTACAATCTCACGCCACCATGTCTGTAGGTTGTGGCTAAGTCGTACTTTACCATTTTACTGAGGTATTTCACTGTGAGAAATTCAATTTTTGTTCACTAATACCTTGCGCCACGCGGAGGGCCTGCGCGGTCGGGGTGGTTGGGGATGATTTTCTCCGCCATGGACGCCGACATCTACGCCGACTCCAATGCCGGCATCGATTTCCGTCTTTGACGAACACTTCAGACGTGGGTTCGATTCCGCTTAGCATCAGATAAATTTAATAGACCTTTCTCGTCATCTTAGAGGGGCACATTCGCCATTGCGCATACCTAGTTACCCAAGTTGGCGTTGAAGACGTTTATTGAAGAACGACCCATACCTACAGGCACATACCCAGTGATCCTTCCCCGCAGGGGCGTCTGCGCAAGCAGGCGTTTGGTGAGTTGCGCCACCACGTACCCGAGCACACGAGGGTTGGACCCTCCCGCGTGTAACCGTGCGCGGCTTAGCCGTGTCCGGGGAAAAGGGGATCCTGGGGGTTGAGCCGATGCCGGGAGTTTGGACCTTTATCGCCCCCCGGCGGAGGCAACACACTTCTTTGGCCTCTGCTTCACGTAGACGGCACCCCCGGACTGACCCGCCCGGGGGAAATCGGTAGTTGCCTTTTCCTGTCCCCCTCTCCAATCTGCGTCTTTCTCTCTACCTTTCAATCTTTCTTGTCTTCTCCTCTCTTCTATTTACTTCCGACTTTCCAGGCAGCGAGGGTTAACCTTGTGTGGGTGGCCAACCTTGGGTACTCCAGATTGGGTTATAGTAGCACCATACAACTGGCGAGGGCTTGTCTTGCTCGCAAGATTTGCTCCGTCCCCATGTTGGGCTCGGTGGTGGGCGGTTGGCGCTGCTGCCGAACTCACGATCCCTATATTATGGCTTCCCGTAAACCACTTTCCCTTGATCGCCCTCTGAAAAGAGGGCGCACCTATGCAACCTTTCAATTCTTTTTGAAAAACAACGAAGAACACTTCCCTAAGTACCATGTAATGCACAGTGAAGGCAACACGAGCGTGCGTAAATTCTCCCCTTTCATGGTGGCGAAATCCTTCGCAAACACGAGAGGACCGGGCTACAAAGCCACAAAGATGACCAATGGAGACCTGCTCCTTGAATTAAAGGACAAAACCCAATTTGAGAAATTGAATGACTTGAAATGCATTGGCGATGTAGCAGTCACTGTGTCGGCACATCGAACCATGAACACGAGCCATGGAGTAATTTCAGAAGATGACTTCTTGGACCTTAGTGACGAAGAGCTGCTTGAAGGTTTTCAGGAACAAAATGTCATTAAAGTACAAAGAATCCTAATCCGTAGGAATAATGAACAACTTCGAACAAAGCACATTGTACTAACCTTTGGAACTAGTGTGCTCCCTAGTACACTAGAAGCAGGCTACATCAAAGTCCGTGTCAGGCCGTACATTCCAAATCCTCGACGGTGCTTTAAGTGCCAGAGGTATGGGCACGGATCTCAGACATGCCGAGGAAAGCAGACTTGCGCGAAATGCAACTCGAATGAACATCCATCAGACACTTGCGACTCATCTCCACATTGTGTGAACTGTGATGGAAGCCATCCAGCCTACTCTAGGACGTGCCCTAAATGGAAGAAAGAAAAAGAAATCATTGCATTGAAGGTCAAAGAAAATCTAACATTCCACGAAGCAAGGAAACGCCTTTCATACTTAGATCACCCTAGCTTTTCCGAGGTGGCGCGACGGGGGGCAGCGTCACAAATGCCTCGGGAGTCAGTGGTCCGGTAATAACTCCGCCTGCTCCCCTGATGGCAGCAGCAAGTGCTGCTCCATCATCATCGAAGGTGGGCCTGCAGACCTCGGTTGCGCAGGTCCCAAAGCTAAACCGAACTCCACGGCCTGATACGCGAGTTTCAGCGCCTAGTTCTCGATCCTCCAGCGCCTCAGAGAAGGTTATGGAGGTCGATCCAAGAACCCCGGCGTCTTCGACGCCAAAAGAACAGCGCTCTCTGGAGCGCACAAAGAAGGATAAACTTCCTGTAACTGCGCCGGGAAAGGGACCGGTAACCGTTTAGGTTACCGTCCTTATATACATATTTACCTACCCTTACCAAGTGCTCTTGAACACAGACAACACAACTCCTTCCTAATATGGCTACTCAAATAATTCAGTGGAATGCCAGGGGCCTATTTCACAATCTAGAAGATGTCAAAGATCTACTGAAGGAATATCAGCCACGACTGTTCTGTGTTCAAGAAACACATTTAAAGTCCACACACAAGAACTTTTTAAGACAATACATAGTTTTCCGTAAAGATCGAAATAATGGTGAATCTTCTTCAGGCGGTGTGGCAATCATAGTCCAAAAGTCAGTAGCATGCCGGCATGTTTCGCTCCAGACTTCATTCGAGGCAGTGGCTGTTCGGGCTATATTGTTCAATCATCTTATAACTGTTTGCTCCATATATATATCACCTGATGAACGGTTTGATACAGCAGAATTTGAAAAGCTGATTGACCAGCTTCCTGAACCCTATATAGTATTCGGAGATTTTAATGCTCACAGCGCATTCTGGGGTGACTCAAGATGTGACGTGAGAGGACGGGCAATAGAAAAGTTCCTTCTTTCATCTGGAGCCTGTCTGTTTAACAAGGCAGATCCAACTTTTTACAGTTCTACACACAACACGTACTCATGTATAGATTTAGCCATAGGGTCAGCATCACTTCTTCCATATCTGGAATGGAAAGTTATTAGTAATCCATGTGGGAGCGATCACTTCCCAACACTCCTAGAAACAACAAAGTGGCACGATGGACCTGCTTACCCTAAAAAATGGAGACTTCATAATGCAGATTGGTCAAAATTTAAAAATCCTATGTACACTGTGCCTGGAAGATGTGGACCACCTAGATGTAGACGAACTCACAAGTTACATCACTGAACATATCCTCTGTTCTGCCCAAAACTGCATTCCTGAGTCGTGCACAGATAAAGTGAACCCAAAACCGTGGTGGAACAAAGAGTGTGAAATTGCAAAGAAACACCAGAACAAAGCATGGAGCAGATTTTCACGCTACCCAACAACAGAAAATCTAATAAATTTTAAGCGGTGCAAAGCAAATGGCCGCCGTATCCGCCGAATATCCAAAAGAGAAAGCTGGACTCGGTACGTGTCCTCCATAAACTCGTACACGGATGCGAGCAAAGTATATAATAGGGTACGTAAACTAAAAGGACAACGCCAAAATTCTTTTCCTCTCATCACTGGCTCTGGTGATACAATAGAAGATCAAGCAAACACTTTCGGTGAGCACTTTGAGAGGGTATCAAGATCGGAGAATTATTCCGAAAAGTTCTTGCACCATAAAAGAATAGCTGAAAATATTCCTCTGCGTCCAAGCAAGTCGTCATCAGAAGGTTACAACAAACCACTAACATACCATGAACTCAAGCTTGCCCTAGGCTCTTGTGGCAGCTCAGCTCCAGGTTCTGACAGAATAACATATGAAATAATAAGCAATCTGCCTGATGAGACCCTAAACTGTATCTTAGGTCTTTACAATAAAATCTTCGCAACTGGTCATATACCTTCATCTTGGAAAGAGGCAATAGTCTTACCAATACTCAAACACGGCAAAGACCCTTCCTTAGTTAACAGTTACAGACCAATTGCACTCACTAGCTGTTTACTTAAAGTATTTGAAAAAATGATTAACCGCCGCCTTGTCTACTTTTTGGAATATAATGGTATATTGGACCCTCACCAATCTGGGTTTCGAAGATCGAGGTCTACAACTGATAATCTTGTTCTCCTTGAGTCATATATACGTGATGCATTTGTACGCAACCAATACTGTCTATCTGTATTCTTTGATCTTGAGAAGGCATATGACACTGCCTGGCGATACGGTATTCTGCAAGACCTGTCGTCCTATGGAATTTGTGGTAGTATGCTGAACATTCTGCAAAATTACCTATCTGAAAGGAAGTTCTGTGTAAGAATTGGTACCGCACTATCGCGCACTTTTGTTCAGGAAAACGGAGTACCACAGGGGGGAGTGCTAAGCTGCACACTTTTTATAATTAAAATGAACTCTCTCCGCCCTGTTATACCACCTACGATATCTTACTCTGTCTATGTGGACGACATCCAAATCAGTTTCAGATCTTACAACCTGTCCATATGTGAACGGCAGATACAGTTAAGTGTTAATCGGCTCACCAAATGGGCAGATGAAAATGGTTTCCGATTCAATGCAGAAAAAACTACTTGTGTGCTTTTCTCCAGACGAAGAGGGGTATGTCCTGACCCATGCATTTCGATGAATGGGAAAAGCCTGATCGTTGCGAAAAAACAAAAGTTTTTGGGTGTAATATTTAATGCTAAGCTCACCTTTATTCAACATATAAAACAGTTGAAGCTGAAATGCCTTAAAACTATGAACATTTTAAAGATTATATCTCACCAATCGTGGGGAACAGATAGGTATTGTCTCCTATCTCTTTTTAAAAGCCTTGTGTTGTCGCGCATAGACTATGGATGTATTGTTTACCAGTCAGCTTCAAAGACAACACTTAAGCTACTTGACCCTGTCTATCACTTGGGTCTCCGCCTAGCACTTGGTGCCTTTCGTACCAGCACGGTCCAAAGTCTCTATGCAGAGTCGGATCAGTGGCCACTGGATTATCAGCGTACGTATCTTGGAGTCACCTATGCAATAAGAATCATGTCGCTAAAACAACATCCATGCAAAGCACTCATAAATGATCAGTCAACAAATCAGTTGTATTTAAACCGGCCTTGACACGCCCCGCCGTTCCCGCTAGCAGTGAGGTCTGTTGCGGAAAAACTTGCAATAGTTTTCACAGATCTGCAAGAAACTGACTACGCTGAACTTAACCCACCTTGGGAGCAATGCCCAGTCACCTGTGACTTGTCCTTTAAAGAGCTTAGCAAAAAGAGTTGTCCAAGTGCCCTCATTCAGCAACATTTCTTGGCCCTTGAAGACATGTATAGATCTGTGGCATTTTTTACTGATGCTTCAAAGTCTGAAACTTCGGTATCATGTGCAGCCCATGGCCCAAACTTCTCCAACTCTAAAACCTTGCATACCCATAGCAGCATCTTTGCAGCGGAAGCATACGGTATTCTGATCACTGTTGAATACATAGTACAGCACAAGGTACAAAAGTCTATAATATACACAGATTCTTTAAGCGTTGTCACAGCCCTGTCCTGTGGCAAAGCAAGCCGAAATCCCGTATTAAACAAACTCTTCAAACACATACAAGTAGCGTATAAACTAAACCTTGGTCTTGTTGTATGCTGGGTTCCAGGCCACTCTGGGATCGCAGTCAATGAAATGGCGGACAAAAATGCTGGAGAAGCGGCTCATAGGAGCACAATTGATGTAGGCTGGGTACCTGGTATAGACCTGAAACCTGCGGTACGAAAGGCGCTCCGTAGACGTTGGCAAGCTGAGTGGGACAAAGAAGATAAAAATAAGCTGCACCTGCTCAAACCACAACTAACCAAATCTTTCCCACTGAAGCTTGATAGACACACCGAAGTCACCTTGGCACGACTTAGAATAGGACACACTTATGGGACACACAAATACCTTTTGACTGCAACTGATCCTCCGACGTGCACACGCTGCGGTGAGAACCTAACAGTTCTACATGTCCTCATTCAATGCCCTGAACTTCACCGAGAGAGAGTGGCTCATTTTAAGGAACTTTATAAATACCAAATACCTCCCCATCCATCGATGTTCTTATCAGAAGATGCACTTTTTAACTTTAAAAGAGTGCTTAATTACCTTGCACAAGCTAATTTTCTAGAAATCATCTCATTCCATCCTAATCGTCAGATTGTGCCTCACAGGTGAGGTACAATCTGATGCACTAAAGTATGTATGTCTGAGCCCTCCCACTTCTTGCGTAAGCAAGAATTGTATAGCAAGGGTCTCGGACTATCCACAATAATTAAACATGTGTGCCGGTACGCAACACAGCTAAGATCTTATATTTATTTTAGAGACTATTTTAGAGAGATTTTATTTTATTTATTGAGAGATTATATTAGAGGCTCTTTACAGCCTTTATTTTAAATCATAATTTTAAACTCACAATTAGATAAACCAAGACACAAGCCCTGGCGCTCTTTGGCCTTAGATGCCCTTGCGCCAATAAATTGCAATCATCATCATCACCCAGTGATCCAAGTTAGCATTAAATAGTTTAATTGAAGACCAGCACAGACCGTATGGCACATATCCAGTGCTCAAATTCGGCATTCTTGAACAGTGATATAACAGTGGCATAAAACAGTGGCATAAAACAGTTGAACAGTGGCATAAAAAGGGTTCTCCGAACAGCAGTTCCTACCCAGTGCCGCGCCTACAGTGACCCATGTCGGCGTGAGAGGGCGTCGCTGAATACAGGCACGATTGTTCGCATTAGCACATGCTCGCATTGTTCGCATTAGCACATAGGATGGTTGGTTTCGAACCCTGTTACCTCAGCATATCACCCCGATGCCCTAACCAATCGACCACTCACTACCCAGTAACCCAGGTAGGCGGGAAGACGGTTACATACACAGTTACATAAATAGATGTAGACATGTATATATTGTGACGGGGCGTCAAATAGATAAAAGAGGGACAATATTTATAATCAGGGACCGTTGGCAGAGATAACCAAGATGAACACGCGCAGCGTTTCCCGGCGATCGTCGTCTTCTTCCTTAATACAAGGAGGCGGCCCGTAACATCTAACCACCCCGGCGGGCTGAGCGCCGTCTCGGCGAAGACTAATTACACGAGGAGGCGACGGAAAAGTACGGCTTCAGTCGGGATACGTGCACGCCGTCACGAGATGACAGCGTAGATGGTGAATAACTGTTCAGTGGGGTGATTTCATAGTTCACGTCACTAAGTTGCCGTAAAACCTTGTAAGGTCCGGTGTAACGCGATAAATGCTTTACGGAGAGACCGACGCGAAGAGAAGGAGTCCAGAGAAGCACAAGAGATCCCGGAGAAAAGCAGAGGTGCCGGTGGCTGCGGTCGTAACGGTCCTTTTGGCATAATTGTGAGTCGGATAGTCGCTCATGAGCTATCTGACGTGCCAGATGGGCTCGCGCGGCAGCATCGCGGGCATACTCCGTGGTATGTCGTAGAACAGAAGGTAGGAGCGGGTCAAAAGGCAATGCAGGGTGGTGGCCATACAGGAGGTAAAACGGCGAAAAATCGGCGGTGTCGTGACGGGAGGAGTTGTACGCGCACATGACGTATGGCAAAGCGCTGTCCCAGTCCCGATGATCGTCAGACACGTACATCGACAGCATATGGGTTAAGGTGCGGTTCAGCCTTTCGGTGAGCCCGTTGGTCTGCCGGTGGTACGCAGTAGTGAGCTTGTGCTCCACAGAACAGGAACGAAGGAGGTCGACAAGTAGCGACCTCGGTCTGTGAGCAGTTGCCGAGGAGCACCATGACGAAGGATGACGTCATGAAGGAGGAAATCGGCGACCTCAGTGGCGCAACTAGTCGGCAAAGCTCGTCTGATGGCAAAACGCGTAGCGTAGTCGGTCGCAACTGCGATCCACTTGTTCCCTGAAGCAGACGAAGGAAATTGACCGAGAAGGTCGAGACCGACGCGGTAGAATGGCTCCTGGGGTATGTGAATAGGATGCAGAAGGCCTGCAGGCTACACTGAGGGCCGTTTACGTCCCTGACAAAGGTCACACACAGCAACGTAGCGTCGAACAGATCGGTACAGACCAGGCCAGGAAAACCGGCACCGCATGCGATCGTATGTGCGGGATACGCCAAGATGGCCAGCGGTCGGAGCATCGTGGAGTTCTTGGAGAACAGTAGCACGAAGATGCTTGGGGAGAACAAGCAGAAGCTCTGGGCCGTCGGGAGTGGTACTATGACGGTAAACAATATCGTCGTGAAGCTCAACCAGACGAAGCGATGGGTCGGGCTGACGAGAATGGAGGCAGCCAATTATAGATCGTAACGTGTCGTCACTTTGCTGTTCAGCGCGTATGTTGGCCAGATCTGCAATAGCCATGACGAAGTCACCGGTATCACGTTCGGCGGTGTCGGGAGGGTCGACAGGGTAGCGGGATAAACAGTCAGCATCTTGGTGCATCCGGCCAGATTTGTAGAGCACGTCAAAGGTGTACTCATGTAGTCGTAACGCCCAGCGGCCTAGCCTTCCCGTAGGATCCTTCAGCGACGAGAGCCAGCAAAGGGCATGGTGGTTCGTGACAACGAAAACGTTCGGCCATACAAATAAGGGCGGAATTTTGCCACAGCCCAGACCAAAGCCAGGCATTCGTGCTCAGTTATCGAATAATTCCGCTCCGACGACGAGAGAAGGTGGCTGGCGTAGGCAATGAAACGGTGCTGGTCGTTCTGGCGTTGGGCGAGTACTGCACCTATGCCGTGGCCACTAGCCTCGGTGCGAACTTCTGTAGGGGCCCACGGGTCATAATGCGCCAAAATTGACGGTTAAGTCAGTAAACTGACAAGGGTGGTGAATGCGGCAGCTTCTGCATGACCCTAGGAAAAAGAGATGTCCTTCTTGAGAGTAGGTCGGTAAGCGGCCGGGCAATGTCAGCAAAATTCCTGACAAAGGGGCGGAAGTAGGAACACAAGCCGACAAAGCTCCATACCTCCCTAACTGAGCGAGGAACAGGAAAGTCTCGGAGGGCACGCACCTTGTCGGGGTCAGGTTGGACACCGCTAGCACTAACAAGCTGACCGAGAACGGTGATGTGACGCCGAGCGAAACGACACTTGGAGGAGTTAAGTTGTAGGCCAGCGCGGCGAAGCACATCGAGAATGGACGACAGGCAGGCTAGGTGGTCCTCAAAAATAGGCGAAAAGACAATCACGTCATTTAGATAGCATAAACATGTAGAACACTTATAGCCCCGAAGGAGAGAATCCATCATTCGCTCGAAGGTCGCGGGGGCATTACACAATCCAAAAGGCATAACCTTTTTAATTTTTTAACCTTGAATTGGTAAAGTCCATCTGGTGTGACGAACGCAGCCTTTTCACGGTACATTGCATCAACGGTAATCTGCAAATATCCGGAGCGTAGGTCAATGGATCATAGGCGTAGGCCGTAGGCCGATGGATCGGAGCGTAGGCGTAGGCTGTAGGTCCACGGCGCCTACGCGCCGTAGACCTACAGCCTACAGGCGTTATTGATTCGGGGCAGGTGCTAGACGTCCTTGCGTGTGATGTTGTTCAAGTGTCGGTAGTCAACACAAAAGCGCCAGCTGTCGTCTTTCTATTTTACTAGCACCACAGGGGTCGCCCTCGGACTGGAAGAAGGTTCGATAACTTCTTTTGTGAGCATTTTGTCAACTTCAATCACACGACGTTCGGCGAGGGAGACACGATAGGGAGGACGGCCGATAGGCCTCGCGTTTCCCTTGTCGATGCGATGTTGAACAACTGTCGTTTGGCTCAGAGAACGATCGTCGAAGTCGAAGATGTGGTGGTAAGACTCCAGGAGGCGGCGCAGGTCAGTAACTTGATCAGAAGGAAGGTCAGCAGGCATCATTCCGACAAAGACATCGCGCGGCGAACTCCTTATGGTACAAATGAAGGAAGAACTGGAGGGACTGTGGGTTCCAACGCGCAAATTTCGCAGTCTTCGGCAGCAGCGATGGCGGCGAGTGACATGCCTGCCGGAATCAGTTGAGGAGAGGAATGGCGATGCGGTTTCCGGTGACATTCACGAGGGTGTTAGGCACGGCGACGTTCTTGGCGAGCAGAAACTCTGTTACCGGGGATAGCACGTAATTGCTATCTGCGACAGGAGCGCTCGAGACCATGGCGATATACATGGCGGCTTGCGGAGGCATGCGCATATAGTGGTTGGGGCATCGGCTAGGTGAGGTAGTTGGAGCTGCAGGAGGCCAGTTGCACAGTCAGTTAGGACAGAATGAGTTGCGAGAAAGTCCAGACCAAGAATAACGTCGTACGGACATTGTTCAAGAACGGCAAATAAAACAGTAGTTGGGTGACTGGCGATTGGGACAAGGGTGGTGTACATGCCAAGGATGGAGGGAGTTCCTCCATCGGCCACTCTTCGTGCCCGTCGCCGAGCCACGGTTGCTCGGCGACGGGGCGCGGCGAGGTGGCGGGGAGCGGGAGGACGGACGGCGGTACGGTTGCGAACGTGACTGGTGACCTCTAGGGGATGGCGAGTGGCTGGACCATGTCGTGGCAGCGTCAGGATTGTAGGGGTGTGCCGCAGATAGTGGCTCAAAGGGGCTGCGATCAAGGCAGCGAGCATGGCCAAAGGATGGAGTACGTGGCGGGAACGACCAGTGGTTGTGACAGTAGCGAGCAACGTGCCTGACACGGCGGCAGTTAAAGCAGTGTCACAGACCCCGTGAACGAGGCGCAGACGCCGGACCAAATTCCAAAGCCGACTTATCAGCTTCCAAAAATAGTTCCACGAAAGCAAGGACCATTAATAATGAGCCGTCTGGTGCGCCAGCGAACGCCGGTTGCTGTCCAAAGACCGAGTCAGAGCCCAGAGTTGTCAAAACACAACAAAATATATTCTTCGCACAAGGCAGTTACACACAAACTTGCACACTTAGGTTAGACACAACACAATACAATTCAGATGGGTATTAACAAACACAAGAAAACAATTCACGACAAGCACTAAGAGTCGAACACGTAAAATACAGACGGAATAGGAACACTATAAGTGTCCAATCGTATTCACCGTGCTGATTGGTCTTGGAGTCAGACGATCTCGGCGTAGCTCGGGCAAATCTCGAAGAAAGAACTTCTTCCGGAAATGCAGGCGCTCGATAAACTCGTCGGCTAGCTTGCCGGGGAATCCTCTTCTTCCGCAGACGATTGGAAGTGGTCTTCACGTTACATCACTTCACCAGTGCGGACTGAACTCCGCTGATGATTCTCGCACGGCGGTTATATAGCTTCCACAGGCGTTCTCGAACTTTCCTATCGGAGTCGTGATCTCGTAGCATGGCCAAAGCCTGGGAATCTTCGGGGCTTTTCTCGTACCTTCGACTGCCGCTGTCAGAGTCTTGTCGAGGGGGGGGTGGTGTGATGACTCATGCTGTTGGCACACGCTCACGCTGTACTTATCTCTCTCGCCTCGCCGGATGAGAAGGTGTCTCGGCGCGCGCGTGTGCTCTCTCTCTGGTTATCGTCGCTTCGTCGATGCTCTTCTAGACGTTTCGGCGCCGTTGTTCGCGTTGCTGTTTGAGGCGTATGCGCTCTCCCCCTCTGTTGAAGTTGCCGCGGGGCCGGCGTGTTCTTTCGCTGGCTTGCTTGACACGGGGAGCGCGCTTGGATTACGCGCTCTTTTGCGACAAGTAGATAGGCCGATCGTCTTCAGTTCGCTAATCAGCAGCGTTCCGCGAATGTGGAGTGAAACGTGGATACCGAGGGAACGATGTCGGGGCCCCGGAAGCGGATGTAGGGCTGACAACGGCGCAAGCAGCGTGAACCCCGAGATTCGCGAGTTCGTTTAGCACGATGGCTTTGGACGAGGGAAAACGCTGGTGTGCTGGAGTCGCCAGCGTTAGAGCTTTTAAAGAGGCTAGCGGGAGCCATTGCCTCGATTTCGCGGCGGACAGTCCTCGTCAATTCGGCCGACGGCGACGAAAGGCTAGATTGTGGCGGCTCTTCACACGAAGACGTTGCAGCGGTGTTGGGAAGCCGGGCGAATGGTCGTTCAATACGGCGGCTCTTAGCCTGCTCGAAGCGCTGACACTCCTCAATCGACGGTTGCACAATTTCTGCACATGAGCAGATTGAATGCGTCGTCCGCTATCCCTTTCAGGGCGTGGCCAACCTTGTCATACTCTGGCATGTTACTGTCAGCTTTACGGCACAGCGCCAGCACATCGTGTATATACGATAAATATGATTCCGTGGACGCCTGGGCACGAGTTGACAGCTGTTGCTTCGCAGTGCTTTTCCGACTGGAGGCCTTATCGAACAGGTCAAGGAGCTTTTGCTTGAATGTATCCCAGCTCCCAAAGTCCGCCTCGTGATTGTCATACCACAACTTCGCCGTTCCACTAAGATAAAATACCGCATTGGCCAGCATGACTGTCAGGTCCCAGTGGTTGGAGTAGCTCACCCGTTCGTATAGCGTGAGCCATTCCTCATCGTCGATACCATCGGTGCCGTTTAACGTTCCAGGGTCTCGGGGTTCGACT
Organism: Dermacentor silvarum; assembly: GCF_013339745.2. NCBI lineage: Eukaryota > Metazoa > Arthropoda > Arachnida > Ixodida > Ixodidae > Dermacentor > Dermacentor silvarum. Next base: position 131,384,571 of record NC_051158.1, on the reverse strand, counting down.
ACTACAATCGGTGCCCGCGGCGCAGAAGCAGATTCCGGTTGGTGTGCCATGGTGGTCGCACCGCAGCGCCGACCACTTCGGAGCTCCGTCGTCTGGCGAAAATACCCAGCACCTTCCACCAATGTGTGACGGGGCGTCAAATAGATAAAAGAAGGACAATATTTATATACAGGGACTGTTGGCAGAGATGGCCAAGATGGCTGAACACGCGCAGCGTTTCCCGGGGATCGTCGCCTTCTTCCTTCATGCAAGGAGGTGGCCCGTAACTATATATAACATATATATATATATATATATATATAGAGAGAGAGAGAGAGAGAGAAGGAGAGAGAGGTGATAGGCAGATAGCTAGATAGCCCCGGAAAGTAGTGAAGTACTCAAAGAATGGTGACGCATAAAAACACAGTACAATATGCAGTGATGAGACCAACGGTGTTCGGTCGTCCGCATTCCACGAACCGAACACCGTAGGTCATGAAATCGTTTCTGACAGCGTGTTTTTCATAATGGTTCTCGTTGAACAACATCGGGGGGGGGGGGGGGGGGGCTGTCCCAGCTAACGTTAGCTGGGACACGGTATAGCATAGAATTTTGGCCGCGGTTCTCTCGGAGGGAACCAGTGGGATCACGTCGTTGCCCGACCTTATGATATATCCAGGTCCCACACAGCAGGAAGGTTTGTGGAGTCGCCATAGAACCGATATTCTACGTCAGGCGTGTTATGAGTTGCCCCACTGACGACATTTGTATTGAATAACGCACGTTTGTTCTGCAATATGCTGTGTGCTCCTGCCGCCAGCTGTTTTGCTTGCGATGACAACGTCCGTGTTAAACAATTGCAAGTGCTCACGTCGCCCTGGCCGTTTTTTATGACAGCATTCATTTTTATCTAAGCTTTGTACTTTCAACGCCTTATCCTTTCAAGAAGGCAAGAACATACCCCGACCTGCAACAGGTGTTACGGACAAAGCGTGCCATTTGAGCATTTAGAAAACTTAAGTTTCCTTGTTTTTCACCGCCGGCTCTTCGTCGCTTCATGCGGTACTGGCTGGGACAGTCGACCTTGCATCAAAAGAAAGAGCATTCCAAGAACATTGCGGTTTTCTTCTATTGCGAACTAACAAAATTACCAGCGCCTGAAAGATGATAAAAGAAGCTGCCTCCCAGTTTCTTACGTGCTCCTTCCTGTATCGTACCTACACTATGTAAATAAAGATACAAGTTTTTCGGTGTTGCGCCTCGTCGCTATCCGACCTCTAGATATCAGATGGCTATTCAGAGCCTATTTCACATCCCTAACACGCGACAAGCGATTATTAAATTGGATATGACTATATAAGATACAAAGTTGTTTCTATATTTTAATTTCGTGCAATGTGAAATATTTTACGTGTTTATGCACCGCGTAGCTTCCAACTATAATGTAAGGCAATATTTATGTTACGTAGAACACCGATCAGGTGCCATGTTGAAATGGACACAGCGGTCCTTGCGAACGCACCGTGTGAGACTTTCGCGCAGTCATCCCCACGAGCACAAGGCATGGTCCTTGAGGGACATAACCCTGTTACAAGTAACGAATTGCGCATAGGTTGGCCGCATTTGTAGAGGCCACTGCATTGCCTTCTCATTTGTAGATGATAGCGACGAGCAGAGGCTGACGGATAGTGAAATACAACGCATACTTTAGATGCTAAACCACCTGAATCTGCAAACAAAGAGGTGATCAAGCAGTCCGCTGTTACTGGCTGTGAGCACTTGTCTAGATAGTAGTGATGCAAAAAAATCGGGGAATCGACTATCGATAGTATTGATTTTTTTCTTAACGACTGTATGACTGTCGATGATAACTTGACAATGACTAAGCTACCAATGTTATTGAATGTACTATAGATTAATATGAAGCTATATTATTGAGGCCCACATGACGCCAAACACCTCCCTCATGTACTCGAGAAAGCATGCCTTTTGGGGCCTTCGAGAGATCGATGTTAAAGTATGCGCATGACAAGTGGCAGTCTATTGCTTTTGCATCTGGTGGGGTGATTTGATTGGTATTAAACTTCCTACATTCTATTGGATCACAAGGAATGAAAGTCGAGTTTGAATGCAAACAAACCACCCCGTTTTTGCGAGCTCACTAAACTGTCTATGCAAAGACGGACAGCCCCTGCTCTACAGGCTGATCATATTATACCATAGAGGCCGATCACCGCGCAGGCGGCTGATCATATTACAGTGGGGTTGGGAGCGTCGTTCATCCGCCTGATGCGTGCCATCACGAGCATTCTGGCCCGGAAAAACGGTTACAACACAGTGAAAAGCGGAACGTACCTTAAAAATGCGAATTGCATTAAAGCACATGAAACTGCATGAGAAATATGCAGAAACCATATTCTACTATTCTTAAAACAATGCTGACTTTATGCACCTAACTATATTTTTACCATTGCATCTAAAAAGAAGATACGAATGACCCCCATTCCCATCTATTATTCGGTCCCCTGTTTGAAAAAAATCAACATGGTAATAAATAGTTTGGTTAATGCTGTATATGTATATCAACCTCTGAAGAACAGTGAACAAACTACAAAATTCTATTTACAGGACTCGTGGAGGTGCTCACTCCGGAACAAATTTAAAAACCAAAGGCGGGCGCTCTCAAATGATGTCCGCGTAGCTGAAAACCGGAAGAAGCTTATTGCAGAACGGAAATCCAATGACAACCCTGTCATGGAGGAACTGAAGCGCCACAAGAAGCGTAAGATGGTAAGTGATACGAAACAGATTGCTTAATCTGCGACATTATTTCAGTGTTTGCCGCTGTCTATAAATGCTGGAGCCACTCAAACACCATTCAAATTTTCATCTTGGTAATGTGCCTTTACCTATTTAGCATGCGTGTAAAACTGCTACCATCAGAATCTCCATACCTTTCAACATGAAAAAAGGTCAAAGAACCTGCCACGGGCATGACCTGAATCAGGAGCTCTCGAACATATGGGTATTCGTATTGCTGGGAGAGTTCCTGTAGTGCCAAGGAGCGGTTGCACCAAAAGGTGGCTTGTATGCACGTGGCAACCTGTCTGAGGTGAATGGCCCGTGCCTTCCTTTCACTAAGACTGCTAAATATCTTAATGCAAAATTATAGCACAGCGTCTCTTGAGGAACCGTGCTTTTTTATTATGGAGACAGAATCTGGTATCTCTATTGGCACCCACGCACAAGTTGACCAGTTTTTCATAATTATCTTTGAAAACGCGGGGTCCTACTAAAACATCTAGGGGATCCAAGAAAATTTTGAAAATTCTCGTGAAATTTGTACTATACAACAATTACAAAATAGGCAAGGCACTACACAAACCTTCGTTTTAAAAAAATTAGTAGCCTTATGCTGCTTCTGCTTTTATGACAATTACCATGACGCGGATCTGGCACTCCATTAGCTGCATCACGATGTCATCATGTAAATCACTGGACTTTTCTTTCACTGGGCTTGCACTTGCACTTTGCAGTAAAGTTGGCCCTAAGCTTCGTGTTCCGGACAGCCTGTTGTATTTTTGACTAAGTGTGACTTCTTCAAGCTGCAAAATATACGCAATTCGGATGCATCAGACAGTGTTTGAGAACTTAGCATCTCATCTTCACGATGTCACTAAGATAGGGTTTTCATATTAGCTTACGATGGGTTATCGATGCACTTCGAAAAAATATTTGTCTAATATAAGCTTGTTTGTAGTGCAGGGTAGAATTCGGACCAAGTTTCATGGTTATGATTGCCTTTCTTTTTTATTTAACTTTGCCATCTTGCGACGTAATATTTTTGTGGTCTCATAAGCCACCATTCGGGAAAGACAGAACTAACTGTTTGTGCTCTCCTATCTCACACCACATGCATTGCCTTGTCGCCCAGCAGCACATCTTTCTTGCTTACTCCAGGATGTCAACATTTCAACACTTGCTGGGGAAGACCATAATAGTCTTACTGCACTTGAGGAATGGCTGGTGGCTGAGATATTCAAGGAAATTCATGACGAAAAGGTGATTGACGAAAGAATGAACGTGACAGCTAAAACAAGACTTTCTGATGTGGCGGCAATGAGTGTTCCGCGCGTGTAGCAGAAGTACCCATATCTGATGGACTTCAAACGAATAAGCGGTTCATTCTTTTTTTGTGTGTGTGGTAATGGGTAATTTTGTAGAGAACCTATTGCGTCATCTCTTTCTAGCAAAATGCTTGACATTATTATACACAGTTTGTACCGCCTACAACATAGACTGTTATTGCTGTGGAGAGAGGGGAGTGCAAGAGTGCTGTCCTGCTGTTAGCTATGCTTCGTGAATTGGGATTATGGGCAGTAGAGATTTAGTGACTACAGAGGGCTATTCAATAAGTGCACTACACCATGTATTTTTGTAGACTGCTATTTTTGTAGTGTTGTGCTTCAACGCTTAGCAGTCTAGTCATTGTTACTGTGGTTATCTATTACAAATCAGGAAAAGGGCCGTACACAAAGTTCAAATGTGAACAGAATAAAATGGGTACATGCCATAGTGTTGTAACTGAAACATGTGCATTTGATGATTCAACTTGTATTCCGTTCGGCAGAATATCATGCTCTGCAATTGCTGTGCTTCCACAACTTGATAATATTCATTTACCTTTTCTTTGGTTTCGTACAGTTTGTTGCAGACTTCAAGAGACTTACAGTAGTGGAAATTAAAGAAAAGCTTAGACTTGGAATTGACCGACCTATTTATTTGGCAAAGAAACGGCACATCAAATGTGAAGATCAAGTGCTCCAGATTATTGCAGATGCAACACAATTGCAAGAGGAAGGACGCACGCTTCGAACACGACGTAAGTTCACCAAAAAAATATTGCAATGTGATGACCATCAATATTATTTTTCATACCACCTATGTTGATGTTATATAATTGGTAGGCAGCTCATTGGACATTCGTTTATTTTTTAGCTTGAGCTAATACAGGAATCTAATGAAGCGAAGAAGCTCAACATGGGTTGCTATTACAGAAGACTGCAGAAGATGCCCTTGACGAGTTGTAGGGTGGCCCAGTTGGAGTGTTCTTTTCCCACTTCTATTTGCTGCTTGCAAAGCCTTGGTGCCCCTTAGAAGTAATGTTTTATTGCCTCCTGTAGGGTGCTACTACAAACTGAATGGCATGTACTAGGTTCTGACTGGCATTCTTATTGCAGTTCCACTTTCTGGTGCAGCAGAATCTGGTTTACAATACTTAACCCTATAAACACCAAAATCCATTCCACATGAAGGCAAATTGGAACATTCATTTCGAGAGAGAGCAGATTTATAAAAAAACAAGAAAATGTTTCTTAGTTCATTGCATAGTGAATCAGTTCTAGTAATTGCTTGCCTTAATTATCTTGAAACTGCAGCATACGCACAAGAAACGATCACACAAGGCAAAGGTAACACTCAAGCACTGACTCGCAACTCAGTTTATTTTTCGGAGGGAAGTTACACACACAGGCACACACACACACTATATATATATATATATATATATACAGGGTGTTTCACCGAACACTTTCAGAATTTATTTAAGGTTGCCTGTGGCAGATAGCCCAATTCTGTTTCATGAGCTGCTCTACTCAAAGCGGCGGACATTACTTGCGGAAAAAGTTGAAATGCATAAATGCAGGTAAACATGACGAATTCGTGAAAGTGTTCGCTGAAACACCCTGTATATATATATATATATATATATATATATATATGTGTATATATATCCAAGCTGACAAAAGTGAGCATGTGCAAGAGCATGCGGAATAAAAGTAAGATAAATTTTCAAAAAGTTATATATGTATATATACACAGAGCTTCTACGTATCTTAAACTCAGGTGGCGCTCAAAAAGGCAAATTCTTTATCAGTTAGGGCTATATATGGCTCACTCACATATCAGCACGCTTTTTGATATGAAAAACCTTAGTTATTTTGTGTGTTACTTTGTTTCTATGAGTAAACAAAATCATGATATCAGAAGACAGGTTTACAATGACAGCTTTTGCAATGGTTGGCTATAGGTGTAAGTGGTTATCTTTGTCAGGTGAATTTTGATGCTATTTTAGATGAGTATTAACATACCGGCCGGTCTGACCTATGTAAACATTACCGAAAGTTAATCGTAACATGTACACTACACCAACTTTGCATTTTACGAGCTTGGAATTTTCTTTTAAGGCACTGACACACTTATTCTTGCTAGTTTGGTCCATCTTTTTGGACACCGCTTGACATGTCCAAGTGAGCCATCTATAGCCGTAACTGACACGGAATTTGCCTTTTTTGAACGCCACCTGATTTTGTTAAGATACGTAGAAGCTCTCTCTCTCTCTCTCTCTATATATATATATATATATATATATATATATTATCGTGGCTTTCAACATGTATTACTTTTATTCCGCATGCTCTTGCACATGCTCACTTTAGTCAGCCTGGGTATATATATATATATATATATATATATATATATGTGTGTGTGTGTGTGTGTGTGTGTAACTTCCCTCCAAAAATAAACTGAGTTGCGAGTCAGTGCTCGTGTGTTGCCTTTGCCTTGTGTCCTCGTTTCTTGTGTGTGCACTGCAGTTGCGACGAGATGAATAGCTACCAACTCGCCCAACTTTCCGTACTTTACATTTATTTCCTCAATTATCTACAACTACAAAGATGATCCAGCATTTGAAAAATGCTACTGTTAGATTTACAATAACTTGCTGTGCTTAAATACTTGAATGTATTGAATGTATTGAATGATCAAGCGTGTCAAAAAAGATGTGTTGGGCTATGTGGGATTCAGAAAACAGATATTGTTGAATCAGAGGTAAAAAACTTTTGCAAGCAAGAGATAACAAGAATTTTGTGCAATTGTATTGCAGATGTCTGATCATTGAAGCTAACACGAATTGTAATCTTTTTACAGACCTCCTTGCTGTTACAACTCTGAGGAAAATTGCTTCAAATGTGAAGGAACAAACAGCATTGCCAGCGCTATTTGTGAATGAGGACGTTAGTTTCTTCACAGTTATAATAATGAAATCGGTTCTAAACAATGCCGGAATTCCTGAAATGGCTTCAATCGCGGAAACAGTTTGGCAACTGTATAAAGATCTAGATGCTTTTGTTTTAAGTGAGCATAACGTCGCCTCCAAGGGCGCGTCCTTGGCACTAACAGCAGCCTCGGGTACAGTTTCACGTGCTGTGATAGCCGAAGTTCATCGTGCCACAGTTGTGAGGGTAATTGCATTTTTTCCAGATTCTAAAGTCTATATGTCTTGTGCAGAGAGCTTGCTTCAATTTCCCGATTATGGTGAGTCTACTCAAACTAAAATGTATTTTATTTTGGTTATTTAGCAAGTAATTACCATGTATCGCCCGTCACCTCTCCGAAGAAACCGTTGTTTTATTTCAGAACGGCTGTTTTTCCATATAAGCTAAAGTTTTTGTAGAAACACCATTATAGAGTTGTGTGGTATTACTGTTGACCAAATTCAGGTGAAACATGCACAGATGATGAAGAGCAGATATATACGTGGTGTTCCCTCGTTAATGTACTATAATTTTTGTGTGAAGGCCACTACACAGTTTTTTTTTTTTTTGCAAATGGCTGCTCTGCTTTTACTCACTCGTACCCAGTATATATTATACCACAGATATACTGTGATCAGTTGCAAACTATACTGTTAACTGCAGTGATACTTTACAAATGTCGTTTGTATTTTATTGCTTCTTGTATGAATACAATAAAGTTTCTTTATATTTTACTTTCAAATCGTAACATATAGCTCTCATATGTAGGCTCCGCAATTTAGTTGCGCTTTGCATTTTTGTACAAATGCAGCCGCGACTTTATTTGCGTGCCCAGGGAGTGAAGCAGAATACATTTTCTTCAGCTCCAAGACTTGCTATATAAACGTGACGTCTTTGTGTATGTGTAGTGCATGTGTACGTAACTTGTGTTTGAGTTGTATAACTTGAAGCAGACTTTAAAAACGATGATACACCTCAGATGACCGAGACCATGACGCATATTGTTGAACTCCCGCATGAGACCACATACACTTTTCAAAGCACTGCTCATGGAATAATCTTTTAAATTTCCACATGGATATACATACATATTGCTTAACTATATTTTAACTTCAAAAAGACATTTAAGTTCAGGCAACTGTAGGCAATATGCCATAGGTCAGATTCATCTATAAAGTGTTCTACTTTAAAGTTTGGTTCAAGCTATTTGACACCTGGTACAGGGGCGGTACACCCATCTTGGCACCCTTCACAGTGGGTGTTGATAAGGAAAAATAAATGAAGCGTGTAGGTGCCACCCTTTGGTTGGGGTGTTTTCACAACACCCTACAGTTTCTTTACATAGGCACCATTGTGGTAGGGTGTGCCAAAAAGGCACCTTGTAAAATATTTATACCCTTCTCGGTGTAAAAACTTTTACTGTGTAGAAGCTACCGTGCTTTAATGTGGCTTTGCGTCTGCATTCCGTGCGTCAGTTGCCCGCTTGACAAATTTGTCTGGTGTTTATGCTTCAGAAATGGCAGAAACGTACTATACCGTGGCATGAACTCATATTTATCGTGTTTGTCCGCAACCACTGTCGCGTCTAGCAGTACTTACTCAAGTTACTTTGCCTTACCCGCCCTCCCCCATCTATGAGAACTGCGAGCGAAGAGTGGCAAGGCTGTCATTCACTCGTTTTGTGTCTGCCTCGGTTCTACCAATTATCTGCCTCCTCTCCCTTCTTCCTCTCTACCATTCTATAGGCCTCCCCTCTGGACTGTTGAACGTTAGTAGAAAGGTAATCGCTGCAGTTCCTGCAATTCTTTTGCAGGGGGTCACGGGTATATACACCTATCAAGAGGGTATTGTAGCAACGTCCAAGCAGCTCCAAAGGGCATTGTGTACATGTGACGTGACAGAATGGTTGAAACAAGCTTCTCGCGTCCCTTTTTCCGGTCTGGCATTCTCCTGCCATGTGCACGCTGAGAATCACCTCCCGACACGGCGTGCAAATCATCGTCAGCAGCAGCGGTAGAAAAGTTGAAGGAAGAGAGAGCGAAAACTTTGCTTTAAAAGAACAGTCTTTTCTAAGAACACGTGTGCTAGTGTTCTCGCGTTTCTCGTGTGCTAGTGTGTAGGAGAATTTTGTTTAAAATGCAGTAAACATTCTCTGCTCTTTCGGAAGACACTGATCCTTTAATAAATATTACACCAACCAAGAAACTAGCTGCAGCCGGGTGCTCAAGTCATGAACTTTTTCGTTGCAAGCCTAACCATAGGCAGTCTGCGGCTTCCAAATTGGACAGCTAAAGGCCATCCCACATAGGAGATAACAAGCTCATGGCGCCAACAACGTCTCATGCCACAGTGTCCCAATTACAATTTTCATTCTCTGATAACTTTGTTAACACATCCTTAGCGCTTTAGATGTGGTCCGCATGTAATACGTTGTGTAGGCATTACCATTTTAAACTTGAAAGTTAAAGATGCCACATAGGAATTCTAAATCTTTGAAAGTATAGAAAGTACGTTGATTCTTTCATACGCGACGAACTTCAGTGTGATGGAACCAAGTGTGTTGGGGTGTGATGGAAGTAAAACTAAGATAGAGTGCATGAAGGTGAACCAAGCAGTCATATGGTGAATGAAGAGTGAATCAAGTGTGAATTTAGAGCAAATCAAATGAATATGGACTGGGGGAGTGATTTGCAAAACAATATTTGAGTATGTGAGATTTGAGGGTCCAAGTTTGAGTGACTCAGCAAAAAAGGTTGCTGAGTCACGGTTCGAGTTTGGTGACTGATCCTTTAATAAATATTACAGCGACCAAGAAACCATCTGCAGCCGGGTGCTCAAGTCATGAATACGAAGGGTGACGATAAAGAAAACATGATGACTTGCAAAAATGACTAAATGATGATGACTTGCATGATGATGCATGATGACTTGCGAAAATGACTTGCAAAAATGACTAAGCAAAAAAGTGGTAAGTCACGATCCGGGTTTGGTGAATAAAATATAACTTGATGATGTATGGTGTTTAATGGCGCAAGGGCCAAGTATGGCCAAAGAGCGCCATGCCAGTATTTGTGTTTTTGCAGTGGAGTGATGAATTCTGAGAAATAGATGAGGCGTGGCTGTAAAGGGGCCTAAAAATAATCGCTGTAAAGTGCGTAAAATATACATGTACTAAAATCATGGCAATGACTAATGAGGTGTACTATGCAATGAAGAATGCATTGAGAAAGAATGACACGATATTTAAAATATTAAACATGCAGTAATTGGCAAGAAGCACAACTGCCTAGACAGAGCCCTTGAACCACAAGGGCCTGGAGGCATGTGCTATAAAAAAACTATCACAGCGGCATCCTCTAGAGAGAGGATGCGCTACGAACTTATTCTACTAATAACATGTGGCACAACATCGCTCAAAAAGCCAAGGATTGCATTGGCATTAAAAAGTGGTTCTTCACTAATAAACATCATGGGATGAAGAGAGATATGACAGCGGTATGCTACAGGAAAATGTTTTCTTCTCTCCGGTTCGGCTTCCCGACACTCCAGCAGGACGTGGAGGACGGTCAGCCTCTCACCATATCTACCACAGGTTGGTGGTTCATCACCAGTAAGGAAAAAATTGTGGGTGCCGTACGTGTGTCCTATTCTGAGACGGCAGAATATGACGTCAATTCGTCGTGTTTTCGTAGCTGAGCGACGGAAACCTAACTGTGGTTTAATCATGTGAAGTTTATTACTTGTTTCAGCGTCCCACAAGCGTTGCCAGTGGCTTCGCAGTTTCTTTCGCAAGAAAGGTTTCAAGTCTGTTGCAGGAACTGCTACTGTATGATTACTAGTGTGTGATGTCGCTGACGTGGCCATTTGGTCTGCTTGCACATTACCCTCAATGCCTCTATGGCCCGGCACCCAGCATATTATTACATGCTGGTTTGCTACATACGCTCTGCATAGGGCGGAATAAAGCTGAATGAGTACAGGATTTTTGTGCTTGCAGGGTGACATCAGGGCTTTCACAAAGCTTAGAGAGTCTGTAAATATAACTTTTTTTGAAGATTTGTTTTCGTTATATGATTCACAGCCGAGAATAGTGCATAGGCCTCAGCCGTAAAGATACTTGTTTGCGGGTGGAGTACACCGGATTCCGAGAAAGATGGGCCGACGGCTGCATAAGAAACCCCGGCATGTGATCTAGAAGCGTCCGTGTAAAACTCTGTACACCAGTACTTGGATTGAAGCTCTAGGAAATGCATTTTAATCTGTGCCTCTGGAGCGTATTTCGTGACCTCTACGAATGATGTGTCACACTCTTTGATCTGCCACTGCCACGGCGGTAACAGTTTAGCAGGAGACATAGGTCGATGTTCAAGCAATGGAACATCCATTTGCTCACTAAGATTCCTTACACGTAATGAGAACGGTTTTCTCGCTGCAGGTCGGTTATGGAAGAGTGTAGCAGCGGCCATATCGTCTATGGTGGAATAAGAAGGATGTTAATTGTTTGCTTGTACTGTCAGAAAATACGTGAAACTGCTATATGAACGCTGCAGATGGAGTGACCACTGGTTCGACTCTACATAGAGGCTCTGGATCGGGCTTGTTCGGAAAGCACCGGTTGCGAGGCGGATGCCTAAATGGTGAACGGGGTCTAGTATTTTTAATGCAGTTGGCGTTGCAGAGTTATAAATTATAGCTCCGTAATCAAGGCGTGAGCGGACAAGAATGTTGTACAAGTTTAGGAGGCATTTTCGATGACTACCCCATGTTGTGTGCGAGAGAATTTTTAAAAGGTTCATAGTCTTCAGTCACTTTGTCTTCAGATATTTAAGATGGGGGATGAAGGTAAACTTAGAGTCCAGAATTAAGCCCACGAATTTATGTTTACTGCTCATGGATAGTTTCTCTCGATTGATCGTGAGATTTGTCACCGGTGTCACGCCTGTTTTGTTTGAGAAGAGTATGCATGTACTTTTCTGTGCGTTTATTTTGAACCCATTTACATCCGCCCACTTAGACAATTTATGTAATCCAAGCTGCACCTGTCGTTCACAGATAGCGATGTTACATGATTTGAAACCTATCTGTACGTCATCGACATACACAGAATAAAACATGCTGTGTGGAATGACTGTATGCAGGGAGTTCATTTTTACAATGAAAAGTGTGCAACTAAGTACACCCCCTTGTGGCACGCCAGCCTCCTGGATGAATGTTCTAGATAAAGCATTGCCCACTCTTACGCGAAACGTGCGGTTAGACAAGTAGCTTTCGACTGTGTTAAACATATTTCCGCGGACCCCCATCGCAGAGAGATCTCGCAGAATCCCGAAGCGCCATGTCGTGTCGTACGCTTTCTTTAAATCTATAAATGCAGAAAGTAAAAACTGTTTATGAATAAACGCATCTCTGATATCTGCCTCGATGCGAACAAGGTGGTCTATTGTCGACCTACCTTCTCGGAATCCACACTGGAAGGGGTCTAGTATTTCGTTATTTTCTAGGAAACTGATTAAACGCCGGTTTATCATTTTTTCATACAGCTTGCACAGGCAGCTTGTTAGAGCTATTGGCCTGTAGCTGCTGGCTAAGGACGGGTCTTTGCCTTGTTTAAGTACCGGGATGACTATGGCTTCTTTCCACAAGGAAGGAATAAATCCAGCCGCCCACATGGCATTAAAGAGAGAGAGGAATGTTGTCAGTGTTTCGGGGTGTAAGTACCTAATCATTTGATGATGATGATGATGATTTATTGGCATCCCCTTTGAAACGGGGTGGCGACAAATAGTCACCTAGCCTGCTTGATTTAATCAGGTATACTACACATGTTTTTATCTCGCATTTTTGTATACCTTTTTCAAAAATTTAGCTTGTACCGCTGCCTATGATTTTAAGAGATCAGGTCGTATCCATCTTTTCCCTGCTTTTTTTCCACCAGTACTCTAATCGTCTCTTGCTGATCTCTACGGCTGATCTGTTTATGTTTCCTTCCACTTTAAACCCAAGCGCTTCTGGGAGTTGCACGTTACCTACGGTTCTCGCTGGGTGGATCCCGTCGCATTCCATTAGGATGTGCTGAGTGGTCTCTGGATCTTTACTGCAGCATACACATGTCTCATCTAGTTCCGAATATTTGTTCCGATATGTTTTCGTCCTTAGGCAACCGGCTCGAGCCTCAAATAGCAAGGCACTGCCCTTTGTGTTATCGTACAGATTTTCCCTTCTAATTTCTTTCTTCTCATTCTTGTAAATCTCCATTGTCCTTTTCGTTTCCATTCTTTGCATTCAATTCACGGTCTCTATTTCTCTCACTTTCTTTCTGATGACCCCTGGTTGTCTATTTACAGTTTCGATTATCCTGTACTTGGTTGCCAACTTCCTTGACCTCTTCCTCCATTCTGTGTCCACGCTTTTCATGTAGAGATACTTGTGCACTTTAGCCGCCCATTTATTTTCATCCATGTTCCTGAGCCTTTCTTCAAAACTAATTTTGCTTTGTGCTTCTCTGACTTCAAAAGAGGCCCAACCCATGTCTCCATGCACTGCCTCATTTGTCGTATTACCGTGTGCTCCCAAAGCCAACCGGCCTACTGATCTTTGGTTAACTTCTAAACCCGCCAATACATCCGATTTTAAGCATATAATGGCATTTGCGAATGTTAGCGCTGGCACCATTACTCCTTTCCAGATTCCACGCACCACCTCATACTTATTGTGGCCCCACAGTGCTCTGTGTTTCATTAATGCTGCATTCCGCTTCCCCTTTATTTTCAGATTATCTTGGTGGTTGCTTGAGTAATTCTTTCCTTCGTTTATGTGTACGCCGAGGTACTTATATTGCTTCACTATGGGTATTACTTGCTGTTGAATTGACACCACGAAGTTACTCGTGTGTTCATTAAAGATCATAATCCCTGATTTCTCTGTGCTAAACTTAAGGCCTAGATTTGTCGCTGCGTTCCCACAGATATTCGCAAGTATCTGTAAATCTTTTTTATTGTCCGCTAGTAGCACAATGTCGTCTGCGTACATCAATCCAGGGACCTTCTGTTGCACCATTTGTCCATTACGCATCTAGGATAAATGAAAACCTAATTCGCTGTTTTCCAGTCGTCTTTCTATGCCCTTGACGTAAAGCGTGAACAACAATGGTGACAGAGGGCATCCTTGCTTCAATCCTTGGTGAATTCCCACCATTTCATTTCCTTTTCGACCTTCCCATGCCACTTGTACTTGGTTGTCTCGATATATCTCCCTCAGCAGCTCCACGAAATCGTCATCTATGCCTTCGTATTGAAGAATATCCCACAACAATTCCCTGTTTACGTTGTCATAAGCTCCTTTAATATATAGAAATGCTACCCATAAAGGTCTTTTCTGAGCTACTGAAATCTCTATGCACTGAGTTAGTACAAACATATTGTCTTCTAAGCGTCTGCCTGGCCTGAACCCATTCTGTAGTTCCCCCAATACACCGTTTTCCTCCACCCACTTCGACAGTTCTAATTTTATGGCTTGCATTGCCATTCTATATATCACTGACGTTACTGTAACTGGCCTGTACGAGCTCGTCTTATCCTTATCTCCTTTGCCTTTGTAGATGAGATTCATCTTGCTTTCACGCCATCCAACGGGAATATTCTTTGTTCTAATCACTTGCTCTATGGCATTAGTCAGCAGTGCCTTGCTTTTTGGACCGAGGTTTTTGATTAGCTGTATTGGGATTTCATCGGGTCCTGCTGCCGTGTTGTTAGGGACATTTTCTGCTGCCTTTTTCCAATAGAAGCTTTCTATGCTGAATTTTGATCTCTCAAGCCTCTCTGTTGTTGCTGGATCTGTTGTCTGAACTACACTTTTTCTCGTACCGAAGTTATGCCTGATAACGTCTGTGATGTACCGCAGCGCATCATCGCCTTCATAGATGTTACCGTCTTCATCCCTTATAGCCGTTTGCGAGTTTCTAGTTGGAGCTCCGAGTGCTTTTATATGGTTCCAGAATCTTTTTGGGGTGCCTTTGTCTCTTTTGTGAATGTTATGCACCCAACGTTCACTTGCGCATTTAATTTTCTCTTGCACGAGCTCACTCGCAACCCTTTTCTTTTCTCTGTATGTATTCCATCTAAGGAGCACCTCTTCTTCTTGTAATCCCAACTTTTTGGCTTCTCGATGAACCCTAGATGCCTCTTTACGCTCTTCTATAGCTTGTTTAATTTCCTTGTTCCACCACTTACGTGGTTTCCTCTTTCCAATCCAACAATTGTATTGCCGTGTCCGCCTTATTTCATGCTGCATAACCTCCACCAGTTCCTTATATTCCCAGACTGCTGTAGGAAAAGCCTCAATTTTATTCTCTATGTTGTTTGCGATCTCTGTTATTTGCTCGTCATTCATTTTTAAAAACTCTGAGGCTATTGGTTCATGTTCTGCGCTGGTATCTCTCCCAAACTTTAATGCTAAACGTCTATGATCGCTTCCCAGGCTATTTTTCCCATTTTCGTCTATTATCATTTGTTCCAGTTGTTCGTAGACCATTTCTGAGACTAAGGCGTAGTCGATACATGACTGCCTGTTTCCGCATTGCCACGTTACCTGTCCATGACACTTATTTTCCCTGTTAACTACTATAAGGTTCTGTTCATCACACAAATCCAACACTAGAGAGCCGTTGTAATCAGTATATCCGTCTAAATCGTCCATGTGCGCGTTCATATCTCCCACTAATATCACCTGGCCCGAGTTACTGAACTCATTAATGTCGCTTCTAATGCAATCGACCAATTCCTTATTTTTTCCCCTGCTATCACTACCTGTCCATAGGTAAGCTACTCCCAGCCACGTCTTTTTACCTTGCCATGTACCACTAATCCATAAATGCTCTTTACATGTCTCGTTTACCCTTCGCCACTTCAGACCTCGCCTAACTAGTACGCCTACGCCTCCGCCTTTCCTTGACCCGGTCATTCTGTTGCACCCTTCCCATACAAAGTTGTCAATAACAGGCGGCTGCTCCAAATCTCGTAGATGCGTTTCGGTCAAGGCGTACACGCTAATCGCTTCATCATTCAGTTGCGTTTGAATTTCCAGCCATTTTTCCTGCTTACGGCCACCCTGCATGTTAATGTAGCAAATTTTACCTTCTCTATTCTTATCCTTTCTGCGTCTTTTCCTGACTCCTGGTCGCCTAATTCTGCCCTTTACTGGTGTTTCGCTATGTTCAATACTCAATCCTGCTTCCTGATTGCCTGGGGCCCGCCTAAAAAAGCTACAGCTCGTGCCGCGAATCGACTTCCGACCGGTGTTGCTACACTTTCACTAAAATGTATCCCGTCACGCGCAAAAGCGCCTTCGCGGCCTGCTCGGTGCACTTCTCGGTTGATGTCAATGACCGTAAAATTCATTGCTTTAGCTAGAGTCCAAATTTCCCTGTTTACTGCAAGAACTGCCCTTTCAATTTTATAACCCTGCTTTTCAACCTCTGGCACCGTGCACACCGCGATTTGTACTTCTTTTGAAACATTTCGCAGGTCGGTGACCCCTTTGGCTATTTGCTTTGTGATTCCTGCTCCTCGTCCGTTCAGCACGTCAATCACTCCGCCCATTATCACCACTAGGTGTCTCTCCTCCATTGTGTCCCACATGCGTTCCTTGGCCTTCGCTATCACCTCTCTAATCGGCTTTCCGGGAAGCGCGCTAACCTGGACTCGTTCGTCTGCCCCTACCCTCTCTGCTATCGCCGGTACTACTTTACGCATGTTGGAATCCCCAACAAAGACAACTCGACGCTTTCCTTCCCCCTCACCGCCGAAAGCTGCCCCCGAAGTCACAATGCCCTCCCCTCCTTTCTTATCCTTGCCCTTGGCTTTGTTTTCTTCCCCGGCCGCGTCAGTGGTATCCCCTTCGTGATTATCACTGACGTTTCCGCCACTGCTTCCCGGCGTGGCGGGTTCGGCTGTCTCTACACTCGCATCGGAGCCAGCTCCGTTCGCGGTGCTCGCCTCGATGCGTTCATCATTGCTTTGCAGAATGGTGGCGCTCAGCTGGATTTCTGCGTTAGCTAGCTTTTCTTCTGCCTCCTTCCTCCGCTTCTGCTCGATTTCAAGTTCCTTTTCTAGCTTTCCAACCCGCTTAGCTAACTTATCTTTGTCTTGCTCTAGGCGGTCTAGCCGCGACCCTAGCACACACATCCTACAGATAAAATCTGCACCATTCGATTCGCGTGCTGACTTAAACGGCGTTTCTTCCAGCGCGTAGGAACGCTCGCACTCAGAACAACGCACGCGTGGGTTCCCCCTAGTACCAACCATCATCTCGTACTAACAAGGCGTAGATGTGGGAAAAAAATTTTTTTACCTACTTTTATCTAAGCGAGAAGACCAAGAAAGTGAGAAAGCCTTAAAATAATTTATAAGGATTGCTTGGCTAAGCTAACCCTCCTAAAAAAACCAAAAAGTGAAATATAAAATAACAAAACTTATCTCTGGCACGCTGCTCCTGCTGCGCTGAAATGGCACCTCGACTCGACACGTCCGCTCCGGTCGGCTTCACTCGTACATTTCGTACATGATACGATCGCCACCTGCCGCCGAGTTGTTACAACAAGCGAGAGATGCTTTAAGGCGGCGGTCCCACTCCGGCGGCACGAGCCCCCCGTTTTCAGTACTTTTGGAGCAACCGTGGTGGCTCTTCTACTTAAGCTATAAAGTTGTCGTATAAACCATAAAAAGCTTAATTCTTGTAGATTCCAACTATATATAATGTAAAGAAATTGATTGGTGTGATTTAGAAATAAATGTTCAAGAACAAGCATGAGATACATGGTTTTTGCGAACTGTGTCTCAGTTGTGACCATATTTAGAAGAAACTACCGCACTTACTGCATTGCGGCTTGCTCTGTAGCTTTAGGACATATTTATCTAGTTCCTAGACGTATCAAATTAATTTTTCATTTTTACTTTTTGGATAATTTGCTTTTGAAAATTGCCAAATATTGCAATCTTCTGTTGTAAACAGCCCGGCAACTACGTGCTCAAGGAAGTTAAATTTTGGATAAAGTAGAGATCAAGGTATTTCCATTTAGGAGGCAAAATTTCATTCGTGTAACTTTATTAGTTTTCCTAATAATGCGGCCGAAAATAAGCAATATTTAGAATTCTGGTTTTATTTTTGCCCAGTTTTGCGGGAAGGTAATAAAGCTGCGAAGCTGCGCTTTAAAACTAATAAAGTTACATGAATGAAATTTTGTGTCCTAAATGGAAATTCCTTGAACTCTACTTTATCCAAAATTTAGCTTCCTTCAGCATGTAGTTGCCGGGTTGTTTACAACAGAAGATTGCAATATTTGGCAATTTTCAAAAGCAAATTATCCAAAAAGTAAAAATTACAAATTAATTTGCTACGTCTAGGAACTAGATAAATATGTCCTAAAGGTACAGAGCAAGCGACAATGCAGTAAGTGCGGTAGTTTCTTCTAAATATGGTCACAACTGAGACACAGTTCGCAAAAACCATGTATCTCATGCTTGTTCTTGAGCATTTATTTCTAAATCACATTAATCAATTTCCTTACATTATATATAGTTGAAATCTGCAAGAATTAAGCTTTTTATGGTATATACCACAACTTTATATCCTAAGTAAAAGAGCCGCCACGGTTACTCCAAAAGTACTGAAAACGGGGGGCTCGTGCCGCCGGAGTGGGACCACCGCCTTAAGTTCGGCTAAGCTAAATGGTTGATTGTAAGCCTCACTCGAAGAACCTTTGCGGTTAAGAGGCTGCCGCTCTTCGCGTTCTTTGAACTTCAGGAAAGTGTCTGTATAATGCGATTCACTTGATACATATTGAAAGTGTTCACCTAGACAATCCACCTGGTCTTCAAGGCTATCACCTTGGCTACTTACTAAGGGTAGAGGATGTGACTCCCGGCCTATTAGTTTATTTACCCTATTCCAGACTTTTGTTTCGTCGGTGTATGAGTTTATACTGCAAATGTACCTTTCCCAACTCTCTCTCTTTGCACGTCGACGCATTCTTCTGCCCTGTGACTTTGCTTGTTTAAAATTTATCAAGTTTTCTGCTGTTGGGGAGTTGTGAAACAATCCCCAGGCTTTGTTTTGCTTTTTACGTGCTTTCTGGCATTCATCATTCCACCAAGGCAGGCGATGTTTATTAGCTAGTCCATTAATTTGTTGTATGCACCTTTCAGCAGCGTCAATGATAAAACCTGTTATATACGCCACAGCATCGTCTATGTTAAAAGAGGCAATGCCATCATGGCTTAAATATGTTATTTGTCGGAAAAGTTCCCAGTTAGCCGAGTCAACCTTCGATCTGGGAACGTGTGGCGAGCATCTATCTTGTTCTGTTAAGCCTAGCATAATTGGGAAGTGGTCGCTCCCAAAGGGGTTCTTGAGAACGGACCACTCCAGGTATGGCATTAGTGTACTCGATGCTATACTTAGGTCAATGGATGAATATGTGTTATGTGTAACGCTGTAATACGTAGGTTCTTTCTTGTTAAGTAATGATGCGCCTGAAGAAAACAGAAAATTTTCAATCAGGCGACCTCTTGCATCGCAACGTGAGTCTCCCCACAAAGTGTTATGTGCGTTGAAATCTCCGACAACTATGTATGGCTCCGGAAGTTCATTTATGTAGTTTTGGAATTCGGTTTTATGTAGTTGATAATTGGGAGGGATGTATATAGAGCTGACAGTGATCAGCTTGTCAAACAACACCCCTCGGACAGCAACTGCCTCTAGGGGCGTACGAAGTTTTAGTTCCTGGCAGGCAATACCTCCGTCGACTACAATAGCCACACCACCAGAAGACACGACTGTGTCATCGCGGTCCTTACGAAAAATGACGTATTGTCGGAGAAAATCTGTTTGTGTGTGTTTGAGGTGTGTTTCTTGGACACACAGCACCTTTGGATTATACTTATGTAGGAGTTCTTTGATGTCATCCAGATTGTGGAGGAGTCCTCGGACATTCCACTGTAATATTTGTGTATCAATTTTGAATGTGGCTTTTGTGCTGTGTGTTAAGAAACAGGAGTTACTTCACAGAGCCCTTTCCGGGCGCCGTGATGCGGTGTTTTTCTTGTTTGGAGCGATCGCGAGACTCCCGCGGCTCCTTAGGCGCAAGTGGCGCCGTCTGGCTGGTTGTTGTGTCCATAGCCTCTTGCGAGGCGCTGGACATACGCTCTTGCGAGCGGTTGGTTTGACGAGAAGGCCTCGCCTCGAGAGACGAGGCCCTCGAGGCCACCAGCCCGGAGGTCGATGGCCCCTTCTTGTGAGTTGGCAGAGCAGCGCTAGCTGCACCTACCGAGGGGGCGGATGGCGTCGCCACCGGGCCACTGCGCGTGTGCCAGACAGCCGCCGGGGGCTGATGTGGCGCTGCCCCCTGACGCGCCACTTCGGCAAAGCTGGTTTTTGGCAGGTATGACACCCGCCTGCGTGCCTCCTTGAATGAGATATTTTCTTTTACTTTGATTGTCACAATTTCTTTTTCTTTCTTCCAAGACGGGCACGACCGCGAGTATCCGGCATGCTCGCCAACACAGTTGACACAGTGTGGAGTGTTTTCGCACGTTTCAGAGGCATGGTCACCGGAACTACATTTAGCACATGTTTGTCGGCCTCGGCAGTTCTGTGAACTGTGGCCGAACCGCTGGCATTTGAAACATCGTAGAGGGTTTGGTACGTATGGCCTGACACGAAGCTTGATGTATCCGGCCTCGATGGTTTCGGGCAGAACACTTGAGTTAAAAGTTAGTATCAGGTGCTTAGTCTGGATTTCCTTGCCGTCGCGCCTCATCTTGATCCGTTTAACATTGATTACATTCTGCTCACTGAAGCCCTCTAGGAGTTCAGCTTCGCTAAGCTGCAACAGGTCATCATCTGATACAACGCCACGGGTGGTATTCATGGTACGGTGCGGGGTTACTGTTACTTGAGCTTCTCCAAATGCCACTAGGTTGGGTAGTTTCTCATATTGTTTCAGATCACGGAGCTCCAAGAGGAGATCCCCGATTGCCATCCTGGATGTTTTATAGCCTGGTCCATAAATATCAATCAGAGTCTTTGACACAAAGGTGAGATTGTTCGTACTGATTTGTCTGTTTTTTCTGAGTGGATCACGTGAAATCGGGGGAAATTCTGTGTTTGGCGTCCAAAAAACTGGAAAACATCTTCGGTGCGCCCTCGTTTCAGACGGCGATCAGTGAGTGGGGGGAAAGAACTTTCCATAAGTATAGGTGAGTGTTCGGCAGCCGCGCCAGCCACCCACCATGGAGCCCAACTAGGGGACGCTGCAATACCTGGAATAGATAGGCACTGCAAACGCCAGCTGTACGCCACTACTATAACCAAATATGGGATATCCTAGGTTGGCTACCCACACAAGGTTAACCCTAGCTGCTTGGGAAAACGGAAGTAAAAGGAAGTTAAAAGAAGACAGGATATATTGAAAGTGAGAGAGAAAGACGAAGATTTAGGAGGAGGATAGGAAAAGGCAACTGCCGATTTCCCCTGGGTGGGTCAGCCCAGGGGTGCCGTCTATGTGAAGCAGAGGCCGAAGAGGTGTGTTGCCTCCGCCGGGGGGCCTTAAATTCCAAACACCCGGCCTCGGCTCAACCCCCAGGATCCCCCTTTCCCCTGACACGGCTAAGCCGCGCACGGCTATACGCGGGAGGTTCCAACCCCCATGTGCTCAGGTCCATGGTGTCACAACACACCAAACGCCTGCTTTCGCAGACGCCCCTGCGGGAAAAGATAACTTGCGAAAATGACTGCAATATAGGGGTTCCGACACAGACTCAGCAAAACAAAAACTGAGTCATGGTCAGAGTCTGGTTAAATAAGGATGATTTGCAAAAAAGGCTTCGCAAATATGGAGTCGTAGTGATGATGCGTAGTGTAAAGAATTGTGAATAAATAAAATAACGAAAATGTGAAATGAAATTTCACAAAGCGTAAAAAGTGGTCGTCGTGACACTGAGTTAGAGGCACTCGGCCTTTCGCCTTCAAGTCCTCTTACTCGTAGCATAAGGAAACCCTAATAATTTTGCGGGATTTCCACTTAAATTTCATAAACGCAATTCTAATTTGAGCGCTACTGTATTTAAGTGCTTGGTTTCACAATACTGCTCTCTTTACACCTAATGATCTTGATAATGAACTTTTCATTAAGGTTGATAATCAAGCACTGGCGGGTTACTTGAACCTTTTATTTACTTGCCTTACTGTTTTTGCAAAATACTTATTGCATGAGTTGATTACAAAAGTGTGGGGCCATTGGAGAAGTGCATGGGTATTTATTACTCGAGAACTTTGCACTGTCCAGAAGGAAAACATCTGCAAGGAAACACTGGAACGCGTGTCTTACTCAGCGCCTGAGGCTGTCACTGACCTTAAAACACAGTGCGCGGAGAGCACGACAGCAAGACTATCTGCGAAAATACAATCGTTCTTTCTCAGCAAAATCTACTTGGTTGCTTAATTGTTATTCAACAACCGTGTGCATTGCACACTCTAGATGAACGTTTTATAAAGAACATACAAGCAAGTTTGCGCTTAGAGAAATGTTTGTTTCTTAACGTCACACGGCGTCTGGCGCCGTAGCAGACAATGCGGATAACAGAGCACTCGCCGTGCTTTTTCCGCCGGCGCATTGCTACCTCAATCGGTTTCCTCCCCTCGCAAAGTGTCAGGTGGCTGGCTTGCAATGTCTAATGAGCAACTAAAACTAGATCCCAAAAAGGCTAATGGCCCTGATGACATTCCTAATATTTTCCTCAAAAGATATGCAGAATTATGTAGCGCGTACCTCGGCCTGATCTTTCGCAAATCAATTTTAACTTCCAAATTACCAGACGATTGGAAAGTCTCTAAAGTAATTCCAATCCACAAATCAGGAGACACAGACACGCCGTCTAATTTCAGGCCAATATCATTAACAAGTACATCCTGTAAGTTGCTCGAGCATATAATTCTGAAACATATCACTAATTTCCTAGAGAGAATAAACTACTTATCACCTAATCAACACGGTTTTCGTAGCGGTTTGTCAACCATTACTCAGCTCACTGAAGTAGTTCATGACCTTGCGTGTGCTATCAATAACCACAGTCAAATTGATTTGATATTACTTGACCTAGCTAAAGCATTTGATTCTGTCTGCCACATAAAACTAATAGCGAAACTAGAAACCGTGCTTGGAAAAGGGGCAATAACCACCTGGATTAAAGACTTTTTATTAGACAGATCCCAATTCGTAGTAATGGAAAACATGCCATATGAAAATGTACCAGTAACATCCGGAGTTCCGCAGGGATCTGTGCTTGGGCCAGTCTTATTCTTAATATTTATTAATGACATGACCAGTAATATAGAGTGCAGTATAAAGTTATTTGCTGACGACTGCATTATTTACAGAGAAATTAACAGTCACAATTATCACCTCCTACTTAACAGATCTCTTAGTATGCTGGCAGATTGGTGCAATAATTGGCAGATGTCAGTAAACGAAAAAAAATCCGTGACCATGACCGTCTCAAGAAAGAAAGAACCCTCTTGCTACACGTACCTCATTAATAACCAACCCCTTGCAAAAGTAATGGAACACAAATATCTAGGTATTACATTAACATCTGATCTGAAATGGGACACTCACATAACAAGCATCATTACCAAAGCGCTGCGCAAACTGTTCTACCTTAAACGATGCCTAAAACTATCACCTCCGTCCACCAAACTCCTAGCCTACACGACCTTCGTGAGACCTATTTTAGAGTATGCTAATACAGTATGGTTTCCGCATTCGAAGACTAACATTAAAAAACTAGAAACTGTCCAACGTAAGGCTGTGAGGTTTATTCACAACAAATATAAACGTACGGATTCCCCTACTAACCTGTTGGTTGC
The DNA here is from genome assembly GCF_013339745.2 of Dermacentor silvarum. Classification (NCBI taxonomy): domain Eukaryota; kingdom Metazoa; phylum Arthropoda; class Arachnida; order Ixodida; family Ixodidae; genus Dermacentor; species Dermacentor silvarum. Next base: position 131,360,578 of record NC_051158.1, on the reverse strand, counting down.
CTCTGGCCTTCAGACATTAGAAGCTAGAGCGATACAGTCCCGATTAATATTTCTTTTTCAAATTCTTCATAATACTTATAAAATTTCTCATTCCAAATATGTCGCTTATTCACAGTCACGTGAAAGCCGACATAAGCATTTGCATACATTGGTGGAATATTCTCACAAGGTCGACGCATTTAAACACTCATTTTTCCCGTCTACAATACGAAAATGGAACCAATTAGATCGCAATATAACAAGCACTAACACTCTCTCTGAGTTCCGCACCAAAATAGAGGCACTAACTTTAAATTGAAAAACAGAATGTTTAGCAATTGAACAGGCTGACTGTCTCATCGTAAAGGATATATATAGATATTTTAATCACTTGATTGCCTTTCTTTCTTTTCTGCGTGTTAATTTTTTTGGTACGCTTTCTTGTTTCATGTTGAAATTAAGTGTATACGTACTACTCAGTGAAACTTTTTCCGTCTTGTATGTTGCTGTACACATTGTTGCAAATCCCACGAGTAAATATGTATGTCGCAATTGTACATTCCTAGGCATATATATGTATAGATACATTTTTTTTTCTTTTTCGTCTCACTTCTACTCTACAATGTACCCTCAATATGCCCACCTGTTATGCTCTCGATCGAGAGCGGCAGTATTGTAAATAAATAAATAAATAAATATATACGCAGACTCTCTAGTCTAACCACTTGGTCTATGCTACACGCATCCAAGCATTTTGAGAAATCATAAATAAGGTTTTCTATTTCTGAACAAAATGAAGAGCAACCACCATGATGTAACAATGCACTATTTCCATCAACATCCACCGGAGTTAGCTGCCACTCTCAATAATCAGCTTCAGTGTCTTTACATAATGCAAATGCACACCGTATGTAAGTACCTTTCTTTCGCCCTATTGCTGTTTAAGTAAGCTTATCGGCTAGTGGTTTCATAATGACTCCTTAAAAGGCGCGGTTAACTTTCGTTCTCCAGGAAAAAAAAATCACGCCGCAACTCCTCCGGGAGTTGCCTAAGCATGAGCAAGCATTGTGCCACTTGCTCATCTCCATGCTGCTTGGTGTCATTATCAATGTTACGATGTTTAAACAAGCCAGTACAAACGATAGCCGTGCGGCGACGTGAACTGGTGCCGACGGCGGCCCTATGTACATTGATGACGCGAGCAAAATACTGCAGGTAGCAGCGCCAGGTGCGCTGGTGACGTCCCGATCATTACAAGCCGTTATCGCTCTTTAGCGGATAATCCATCCGCGTCGAACCATCATGAACCCTGACCAAGCGTACTACGGTGGCAGCTGCGTATCGTACGGCCAGCGACCATATCTTGAAAGCGATCTGCGATGCAGTCAGTGAATGCCCACTGCTAATAGCTTCGCGCACTGTGTTATCGCCGCTTACTCCGTGTTGAAGAGCCGCGCGGGCCCGCATTGTGAAAGCGAACGTCGAAAGGGACAGAACGCAGCGTGTGCTAATAGATCCATAAGTGCTGTGTTCTCGCAGCTTCAGTGGCGTTGAAGCGAGAGGGAGCACGAAGGTGAATTCGCTCGCTGCTGCGGGTGCAATCTTGAAAGCGATCCTCTTACGGGACGGACGGCCGGTTCTCATTGGGTAAGCACCGAAATGCTTACGCACCTAAATATTGCCACCTGGTGTTTTGAGCCCGCAAACAATCATCATTGGGTGCCCACCAAAAACGGAGAAGACGACGAAGTCGAAGATCCCGCGCCAGCTGGAGAACCGTTCCTTCGTGTCTGGCATTCTTCGTGTCTGGCTGCTCGTACTGTTGCTTGCGCTAGCCTTAGCGCGTGAAAAACTGGTGGAGGTGCGGGGTAATCTAATCTATGCACCAAACCCCTCCGAGCAGCAGGAGCTCCAGTCCCGTACCGGTGGTTACGCCTGTACACCGCGCCAGCAGAAGGATCCGTGGACAAGCCCCTGAGTTTGGACTCCTTCCAGAGACAATGGCAGCTCCGACCATCCCAACCGGTATGGAAGGCCGTACGCCGATTCATTGTACGCTAATCCATCCGCGAACGCCGAATCCCTTCCACGGTGCCATGCGTGAGGATGTTGAAGATTGGCTGGTGCACTATGAACGTGTTGCCTCGTTCAACAAGTGGCACGACGCAGACAAACTGAAAAAACGTATATTTCAGCCTCAACGATGGCGCACGTGTTTGGTATGATAACCGTGCAGATGCCCTAACTTCATGGGAAGAATTCAAACGCCGTCTTTTTGAGACGTATCCGAGCCCTGATCGCCGAGAACGAGCTGAGCGTGATCTCAAGTCCCGTATACAAATGCCGAACGAAGGTGTCGCAATGTATGTCGAGGACATGACGCGTCTCTTTCGACGAGCCGACCCCAGCATGTCGGAAGAAAAGAAGGTGCGGTACCTGATGCGCAGAGTGAAAGAGCAGCTGTTCGGCGGTCTCGTGCGCAGTCCTCCCAAGACTGTGTCAGAATTTCTTTCCGAGGCCGTCACCATGGAACAGACTCTTCGGCAGCGGGCACCATCATACGAACGCCAAGTGAACGCTGCCTCACCTAAGGACTTCTTCGGAGCTCTCGCGGGCCACGTCGATTTCTTTCGAGAGCTCATCCGTTCCGTAATCCGCGAAGAACTTCAGAAACTGTCGATACATTCACAGCCGACGCTCAGCTCTTTGTCCAGCGTTTTCCGTGACGAAGTACAGCATGCGCTAAGAGAACCACCCTTCAACACAGAAGCTCAACCGCTAAGACCTGACAGCCCCCGTATGTCGTATTCGCAAGCTTTGCGGCAACCCGCCCCACCTTCCTCCCCGTTTCGCACCGCAGTCCCGGACATACTACAGCCCGACCAAGCGGCATCGTATTACCACGACAACCGACAGGCCCCAAGAAAATCAGACGTGTGGCGGGCACCTGATCGTCGTCCCCTTTGCTTTCACTGTGGCGAAGCTGGGCATGTCTACCGACAGTGCTCATATCGAGAGCTCGGACTACGCGGATTCCCAGCAAACTCGCCGCGACCTAGGTTCGGCCAGCGTCCTTCTGCAATTGAAGAATACGTTGCCCAGCAGCGCGTCCTCATCAGCTCGACACCAGTCACGATCTCCTTCGCCGCGGCGATTTTCTCCGACTCGCCGTACGTATTCGAGCGTGGTGCAGGGTCGGTCGTCCAGCCCACGCCAGGAAAACTAACCACAGCGGCCTTCGGGGGCGACGCCGCTCAGTCTGGACGTACTCAAGGACCCCTGCTGACGCGTACGCGGACCGACGATACATCGACCACGACAGTACCTGCTGATTACGGAAGAAAAATTTCCTTGGACATTCCTGTATTGCTCGACGGTCGTGAATTGACTGCTTTAGTGTACACTGGAGCGGATTATTCAATAATCAGCGAAAAACTGGCCACCATTCTATAGAAAGTGACGACGCCTTGGAATCGAACGCCAGTTCGTACAGCTGGCGGGCACATCGTCACACCGCTCGGCATGTGCACGGCACGAATAGAGATTCGCGGTTCCACATTTGTTGCCAGCTTGAGCATTCTCCCTCAGTGTTCTCGAGACCTAATCATCGGCATAGACTTTCTTAGGGAGCATGGAGCTATCATCGACATTCGAAAACGCCTCGTCACTTTTTCGACAAAAAGCGCCGCAGCGACGACCAACACCTTCCACCCTCGAGAACCTCTTCGTGTCATCGACGACGCTGTCACGTTACCACCGCGTGCAAGTGTCGTAGTTCAAGTGGCATATGACAGACTCTTACACGGGGAACCGGTCGCAGAAAGCAATCACTCTCTCCTGCTTTCTCAAGGTGTTTGTGTAGCAAGAAGCCTTATTGATCTCCGTGATGGCCACTGTGACGTTCTTGTCACGAACTTCAGCTACGAACACCACCACCTTTTCCCCGGTACTGTCATCGCCTACGCCGACCCAATCGCCGATGTCACTCAATGTTTTGTTTCCGAGGCAATGGGCACTGGTGAAGCACCTCTACGCAACGTCGACATTAGCCCAATGCTTCCTGAAGACAACAAACAACTCCTGCGCGAGCTGTTGCTCGAGTTTCACTCTTGCTTCGCACGGTCGTCGAAGATACGTGAAACGGCGATTGCGAAACACCGTATCATCACCTATGACGACGCGCACCCCATATGGCAACAGCCTTATCGTGTTTCCCTGACCGAACGACATGCCATGCAAAGGCAGGTGAAGGAAATGCTTCAAGACGGCGTAATACAGCCTTCATGCAGCCCCTAGTCATCGCCAGTCATGCCAGTTGAAAATAATTATGGTAGGCTTCGGTTTTGTGTTGACTACCGGAAGCTAAACAACGTCACAAAGAAAGACGTGTACCGGTTGCCTCGTGTCGACGATTCTCTGGACAGGCTGAGGCGCGCGAAGTATTTGTCCTCTATCGATCTGAAAAGTGGCTACTGGCAAATTTAAGTAGATGAGCGGGACCGCGAGAAAACAGCCTTTGTGACTCCGGACGGCCTTTACGAATTTAGAGTACTCCCTTTGGGCCTCTGTTCCTCTCCAGCCACATTCCAGCGAATCATGGATACAGTTCTCGCTGACCTCAAATGAAAAAGCTGCCTCGTCTATCTCGATAATGTCGTTGTCTTTTCGGAAACTTTTGACGAGCACCTTCGACGCCTTCGGAATGTACTCGAAGCCATTCGATCGGCTGACCTTACCCTCAAGCCAGAGAAATGCCATTTCGATTACGAGGAACTGAAGTTTCTCGGTCACGTCGTGAGCGCGGCAGGCGTTCGGCCCGATCCCGAGAAGACTGCTGCCGTAGCTGCTTTTCCAGCTCCAACAGACAAGAAAAGTGTCATACGATTTTTGGGCTTGTGCGCATATTATCGACGCTTCATTGAAAATTTTTCGAAGATTGCAGAGCCGCTATTTCGCCTTACGCGTGACGACGCGCCATTCCTCTGGACTGATGAACAACAGACCGCCTTTGCCGAGCTACAACGTCGATTGTCTTCTCCTCCCGTGCTCGGTCATTTCGATGAGGACGCCGACACAGAAGTACGCACTGACGCCAGCAATATCCGTCTCGGAGCTATCCTGGTGCAAAGGCAAGACGGGACTGAACGAGTTATAGCCTACGCGAGCCGCACTCTGTCACGCGCCGAGTACAATTATTGCACCACAGAGGAGTGCCTCGCGGTCATTTGGGTTACTACAAAGTTTAGGCCGTATCTCTACGGGCGGCCATTTAAGGTTGTGACCGATCATTACGCTTTCTGCTGGTTGGCCAACCTCCGAGACCCTTCGGGACGATTAGCACGTTGGAGTCTGCGACTCCACGAATTTAACATCACCATCGTATACAAGTCAGGCAGAAAACATGAAGATGCTGACACGCTATCACGAGTAGCTGTTGGATCCCAGAATCCTGACGAGGAAGATGACAGCGCCTTCCTGGGAGCCCTCAGCGGGCCGTATCTGCTCGCTAAACAGCGATTGGACACTGAGTTAAGGCCCATCATCGATCACTTAGAAGGCGGCATCGCGTCCATTCCTCGCTCTATTTCGCGACGGTTGTCGTCATTTTGCCTAAGAGAGCGCATCTTATACAAAAGAAACACAGGTGCTGGCGACAAACCACATCTTCTAGTAGTGCCTCAAGCCCTTCGCGACGACATTCTATTAGCCTGCCACGACGAGCCGACATCTGGTCACTTGGGCTACTCAAGGACTCTGGTCAGGGTACGACAACTGTACTACTGGCCTAGACTGACTGCTTGCGTCAAACGCTACGTCAAAGGATGTCGTGAATGCCCGCACCGCAAGTCACCGCCAATCAAGCCTGCACGCCTTCTACAACCTATCGACCATCCGCGTATGCCGTTTGATCAAGTTGGAATGGACCTTCTTGGACCATTTCCCCTGTCTTTCTCCGGCAATAAGTGGATCATTGACGCAACCGATTACTTGACGCGTTACGCTGAGACGAAGGCACTACAACGCGGGACAGCATCTGAGGTTGCCCAGTTTTTTATGCATCACATTGTGCCTCGGCATGGCGCACCGTCATTCATCATCACTGACCGATGGACGGCATTTACGGCGAAGCTCCTGGACGACATCTTCAAGTTGAGTTACACGAGTCATCGAAAGGCCACTGCATACCACCCTCAGACTAACGGCTTGACGGAAAGACTAAAGAAAACACTGGCAGACATGATATCTATGTAGGTGGATGTGCAGCACAAAACATGGGACGAAATCCTGCCGTACGTAACCTTTGCGTACAACACTGCCACGCAGGGAACTACACGATTCACGCCGTTTCGCCTCGTTTATGGTCGAGATGTTCAAACTATGCTCGACGCCATGATTCCGTATGACGACATCGATCAGCTCGACCAGTTAGCTCCTGACGTCGAGGAGTACATTCAGCGCGCCGATGAAGCACGTCAACTGGCCCGTGTGCACATAAGACAGCAGCAGTGTACAGATCATCGACATCGACAACCATCGACAAGTTACCTATGAGCTCGGTGGCCAAGTTTGGGTTTGGACCCCCATTAGACGGCGAGGCCTCAGCGAGAAACTCCTGAGCAAGTACTTCGGACCGTACACAGTGCTAAGGCGTGTCAGCGACGTGAACTATAATATGATACCTGACGGAGACCTGCCATCGTCCAAGCGCCGATTAGCACGTGCAGAGATTGTACATGTCGTCCGCCTCAAGCCGTATTTTACACGTTGATGTTCATATAGTGTACTGGTGAAGGAGGAGAAGGAGGAACAAACTTTTATTTAAACCAGCAGTTTAGTTGGCTGGTTTCACGTGTACTGGTGAACAAACTTTTCTTTTTGCTGTAGTCGCGTCGTCCTCCGAAGAACTGCGAAGCGATTTTCTTTTCCCCGACCACTGAACGGATTTTTTGCCTCATGTGCTTGTCCGTATGTGGGCTAGCCCGTTTACATTTTTTTTATGTGTGCGTCTTACCTAATCTGTGTATTTTCCACGTACGTCTTGGGTTTAAGTATCGAGTCGATGCTTCATTGGGAGGGGAAAGAATGCCACGTGGTGTTTTGAGCCCGCAAACAATCATCATTGGGTGCCCAGCAAGAACAGAGAAGACGACGAAGTCGAAGATCCCGCGCCAGCTGGAGAACCGTTCCTGCGGGTCTGGCATTATTCGTGTCTGGCTGCTCGTACTGTTCCTTGCGCTTGCCGTAGCGTGTGACAATATGGTTATACTGTCTTTCCTCGAGTTCGCACAACAATGGCTAGTGCGACAGGAAATTTTGCATTATGCAATAGACGACAATGGCGTGCACGTGTGCAGGATCAAGCGAACAGAATTGCAGTCGAACTAACAACAGCAAATGTGCAGCTTTTATTACCATAAATTGAAGCTATCAAGTAAAACGACAGCTAGAAAAGCAACAGGGAAAATAACCTTTTAGTTGTACAGATATTTGCGCAATTTAACATTATGTTTGATAATTTCTAAAGGTGCAGACAAACATACCTGAGGTAAATATTTGGCTCCCGGGCTACATATTGGATACACGCAGTTCACTGGGATGAATTGAAAGCATTGTTTTGCAGAAATATGGCTAAAATCAGTTCCAGCCATTTTCCTTTGCCTACATGGAAGATAGCGACGCTATATAGCCAGAATTGAAACTAGCCAAACTGTTCACCCAGTGTTTAAACTATTCGCACATTGCGAGCAGAACACTGCAAGTTGAACTTGGCTTTATACGTGAGCGTTTGAAAATGCAGAGATGGGCAATATTTGAAAATAAATACATAAATAAAACCTGAAATAAATAAATAGTACGAGCTGGTATAGTGGACCTTATGGAAAACCGACTTCCTTTCTTTGCCCCCTTGTGAGCTCGGTTTCGGTTGCAATTGCGTTGCTCAGCCCTGTAAGATGTCGCGCGTTTGATAGCGACCGGAATCCAAAAATGCGAAGTAAGGTATGCTCAGTTGGTCCGAAGCTCACGCCAGCGCTTGGTTTACATATATGGCATTGGTGGGCGCGCTCGCCGACTGTCTTAGTAATGATGTAATCGGCGACCGAGTGACGGTGCGTGCTCCGAAGGCGCCATCTCGCAGCGGGTCGCAGCGGTGGAGCACGTCTCGGGCGCCACTCCATTTTCCTCCTCACCTTGTCGCCTAAATCTCCTCGTCTGCTTGCCTCCCAATGCTTCCGCTGTACCCCCCTCTCCGCTTTCCTCCTCGCACTCTCTTCACTATCGCCGTCTTTCTTCCTTCGTTGCGCTTGGCGTTCGTGCTCTTTTTCATCCTTAACCCGGCTCGTTTATTCTGCCGGTTACGCCGACGCTCAATGTCACAGTGGGTGCCTTAATCTGGGCTCAGGTCCATAAAGGTCTACGTGGCCATGAGGCTGCCGATGGCTCAGCGCGCGCGCTTAATCACCAGGCACCGCTTCAACACCCGTCGACTCCGTTTACAGGACCAAACCCGGCTACCAACTTCCGTGAAATCACGCATCCTTACAACACTAACCACGGCCGACCCTCCTACCCCCCCCCCCCCTCGCTCCCGCGTACCAGGCCTAACCAACGCAGAGCAGCGCTGGCTCCTGCGGCTCTACACTAATACGCTACTGTGCCCGACAGTACTTCAATACTTCAACCCGACCATCACCGGGGAGTGCCCGCACTGTGAGTGCACGTTCTCGGATGTGTTCCACATGGCGTGGGTATGCCCTTTTAACCCGGCTTATCCCCCACCCCCCTCCTCCCCTATACGAGAGAGCTGGGAGGCTGCCATGCTCAGCTGCTCTACCTTAGAGGGACAAAGAGTCCTCGTGGCTAGGGCTCGAACTGCTACACGTGGTCGCAGACTGGGGAACCCTCCTACATTTTGTAAGGGACCGGCCCTTAAGGCCGACCCCACTTGTATCTCTGTATATAATAAATGTTTTCCACCACCACCAAAGAGCTTCCCTCTTGAGCTGGTCCTTAATAAATGTTGCTAAAGTTGCATGTTGCTTCGACTCCTTTCAGCCTAAAGCCCAGACCACACGTACGCTTGCGGACGCGCACAAGCTCGAGTCTGCGCGCCCAGGCATGCGCAGACGGTGCGGCATGGCTCGTACGCGTCGAAACGCGGCGCGATCTCGGTGACCAGCTCCTCTCTGATATTGCGCGCTTGGGCTGCCTCGGAAGTGTATCTCTAGTTGACTGGTGCTTTCCCGTCTCCTGCTGATTTTCGGTTTTTTCGCTGTTTAGCTACGGGACTTCGGTCCCTCGCCGGCAGTGATGAACGTCGACACTGCCCGGTTTTCTCCCTACCCGACCTCGCGTTCCGCGGTGCCGTCGCGGAAGCGTAACAGTGAAATGGACGATGCCGCCAGTGACAGCACGGAACTCTACTCGGCCATGGGAGAAACCTCCGAAGACGGCTTCGAATCCGCACGAAGCCGCAAGGCGAAGCGGAGGACCCTCAGGACACCTTCGCCTTCAAGTACATCTACAGTGCAGAACATGAGCCGTCCTCGAACCCCCGCCATACTCTTCATGCCGTTGGTTTCCTCGGACAATCTACGGCATCTGAATAGGCAAGCTGCCTCCGGCTTCCTTGAAAGATTAGTTCCCAATAAAATCACCGACATAAGAATTAACACTTGCAACAACATTCTCGCCGTAGATGTCGTGCATGCAACCGCGTTTGACATCTTGCGTACAGTAACCGACCTGAACGGGGTCAAAGTGCGCTCCCACATTCCTGTCGACAAGGATACAGCAACAGGCGTCATCTATGACGTAGATGTAGCAATACCGAATGAAGACTTGCCTATCCTAGTCAAGACAGTCACTCCTGATAGTACCATCATCCAGGTATCTCGGATTGGCAATTCACGGTGTGTGAAGATAGTCTTCAAGGGCGACTCCGTACCATCTAATGTCAAAGTCGACCATTTTCGCCACCCCGTAAAGCCGTTCATTCTCCTCAGCAATGCCACCCATTTAAGGCACTGGCTCTCCACCAAGGGTGTCGAGAAACGGATGTTGGAGAAGACTTGTGCGGAAATTGCAAGCGACAGAATCTACAAAAGGATCTTGAATTGTACGAAGTTCCCCTCATGCAACTTGCGGCAATGGACGAACTTTTCTCCATGGAAGAAATGGAGGCTGCTTTAGCCATTTGCAGGCGTTCCTCTTCACCCGGACCCGACAACGTAACATATGCTGCTCTCCGCCACCTTGATCACGAAGCACGAGAGATGCTGCTGAATCATCTCAATGTCTCATGGAGTGACGGTGTTGTTCCCCCTGAGTGGAAGCGTAGCCGTCTTTCACCAATATTAAAGCAAGGAAATTCTCCCATTAAGCTGGAATCCTATTGCCCTATTGCTCCCGCCAGCTGCGTTGGCAGCTGCGTTGGCACGCGCCTCGAGTGGTTTCTTGAACATTACAATGTTTATCCGGACGCGATGACAGGTTTTCGACGTGGTCGTTCCTCGGTTGACAACGTCGTTGATCTCGTGTCGTCGATTCAACAAAAAAAATCATCCAAACGCATGTCGGTAGCGCTATTTTTAGACGTGAGGGGTGCTTATGTCAATGTATCCCATGAAGCAATTCTTGACGCGCTCGTGGCTGATGAAATCGGAGGCAGCACTTTTCGGTGGATTCGTAGCTACCTGACCCAAAGGAGCTTCTTTGTAGTCACTGAAGATGGTCAAACTACCGACCACTATACCAACCGTGGGCCCACGTTCCACGAGGTGGCGTTTTAAGCCCAGTTTTGTTCAACCTGGCTCTGATTGGGCTGGCGGAATCCTTGCCACAGCCTGTCAGTCTATCAATTTACGCAGATGACATCTGCATCTGGGCTTCTGGAGTAACTCGCCCGCAAGTTCGCGCAAGGTTACAAAAGGCTGCAACGATGACGTCTACTTATCTTCAGAGACAAGGCCTCGGCGTTTCAGCATAAAAATTCGCATTAGTCGCCTTCACGCGAAAATCGATAGCCGAATATCCTGTGTCTCTTATTGGCCAGCCTATTTTGTACAAAAAGAACCATCGGTTTTTAGGGATCACTGTTGACCACGACCTCTCCTGGAGCCCCCATGTATCCTACCTAAAGAAAAGACTCCACTCGATCAGTCACCTGTACAAAGCCATCGCCGGAAAAGCATGGAGACCGCCGGTGCGTTCTATGCTGCAACTATAATAAGCGCTCTTTATGAGTTTCTTGCGTTACAGCACCCCGGTGTTGTCAAGCGCCCGGAGGATTAACCTCAGAGTGCTTGAGAGCATGCAAGCTCAAGCACTTAGAACTTGTTTTGGCCTACCGCGATGCATTTCAACAGCTGCAACAATTGCCATCACCAGGGAACATCCCATCAGAACGTATGTCGCCAAAGACACCCTTCGAAATCATCTTCGACACCTTTCCCGACTACAGTCTCAACGCCATTTTTCTCTCTCGGAAAGTAGACCAGGTGCAACTTTTTCAGGCATTGTGACCTCCTGCCGATCTTCTCTTCCATCATACTTCACGCCTGCCGCAAGACCACCTTGTCCTTTGTGGTGTCTCCGGCAGCCACAAGTGCGGCTCTCCATTCCAGTAGTTACAAAGAAGTCCGACTTGCCAAATTGTGCACTGAATCAAGCCGTTCTACATCTGCTGCATGATTCCTACTCTGATCTAATTCACATTGATACAGATGGCTCTTCGACTCTGACCAGCTCTACTGGTGCGGTAGTTATTCCGTCGGCATCATTCTGCAAGAAGTTCAAGATCAGCCACGTCACAACATCGACAGGGTCTGAACTTGCCGCCCTCCGTAGCGCAGTGCTTTATGTGCACGAACAGTCACCAAATAATTGGGCTATATTCTGTGATTCAAAGGTAGCCCTACAGTCACTTTTATTAGCTCTACGCCGCAGCCCACATGAACAATTGGTAGCAGAGATACAATTACGCTACCATCAAGCGGTGGCAAGAGGCCACGACATTGCATTTCAGTGGCTACCTGGGCACTGCAACATCACTGGCAATGAATGTGCCGACAAAGCTGCCCGTGAAACACATGCCGAATGTGAAATAATCTCAATACCATCACAACACCTCAGCAGTCTTGCCCATATTATAACTCTAAGAATATGGCATACACCAGAGTTTACCAACCGGCGCCTATATGCCATGGACCCACAGATGCAATTACAACTTTTACCCGGTTTTAAACGACATGAAGAAACCTTACTGTGCCGCCTGCGATTAGGAGTTTCTTTTACAAACTCCTATTCATTCCTAATTGGAATAGCGGACAGTGCCAACTGAAGCACATGTGGTGTTGAGGAAACCACCAGACATCTCTTATGTCTCTGCCCTAGATACGAAGAAGAGAGGATTGCCTTTCGGACTGCTTTGGGGCACTTAGACGACAGGCCTTTTACGGAGGAGATCTTGGGCCCGTGGCCTCGTGCGTCTGCTATCTACAGGGCTACAAAGGCGCCGCTGCGCTTTTTGAAGTGCACAAGCCTGTATGACCACCTGTGACGAAACTCAGCGATGAACGCTTGACTGTAAATGTGCAAGGTGTGAACTGTGAACTTCTGTCTTCCTTCTCCTATTTCAATCCCTTCTCCCCCTTCCCCCGGTGCAGGGTAGCCTACCGCGCTCAGCCTGGTTCACCTCCCTGCCTTTCCCTTATGACTTTTCTCTCTCTGTCTTAGGCTGCCTCGCGTCGGTGCGCCTGGCTACGCAGCGACGGCGCGGTACATTCTACTCTCAGTTAAGCAGATTTACACCATGCAAGAAAGTGCTTCTTCTTCACTTTTTGTGCTGATCTAACAGCTCCAAAAATATAACAATTACGTTTATAAATATCGAAGCATTCTGTCGATGACAAAGTACGAAGTGGCGTCTGCCAATGCGTCAACAAGTGAGACCAGTGAGCGCGCGCTGTCGCGCGTATTTGTGGATGCAAACCGCCATTCCTAGCTAGGCGCGGCAAACGCAACGCGCGTAGACGCGAGTTTGCGCACGTCCGCAAGCTTACGTGTGGTCTGGGCTTAATACTTTATTATGTATTACAATAGTATATATGTATACGCATGTATAACGCTATCGAAGTACCATGGAAAATGTGTCGACGCTCGTTACTAAAGTTGGTGACAAGCTACTGAGATTGCCATCACTAAGCTGTAGCGCACTCCTAGCCGCACAAACACCTTGCGTCCGTAGATGTGATGCGTTACTTTCTGCGACAACTTTACCTTCGCACATTCCACGGCACATCACTTCGACTAGGACACTGGCTCGTGCAGGAAGCGTAACCCTTTAGGTGGAAACACGAACAGCGTCGTCACGTCGCTTGTTGTCGTTTGCATCGATTGCTTGGTCGGCTGAGAAAGCGACTACACCTCCCCGTAGGTCAATAACAACGCCGTATTCCTGAAGAAAGTCAACCGCTCGAATGTCGAACCTTGAATCCGAACTCAAGTCGTCGCGGTTCCCAGTGTAGTAACCGTGTGACCACCAGCCTTACGAATCTGAGAACCATGCCCAGGTGTCGTTACGTACTTTAGAAACGTCCCAATTTTCCCGCTTAAGATAGAATAGTGCGCTATGATATCCACTAAAGCGCTAACCGCGTAACCGTCGATCACCACCGGTATATCGAGCGAAAGCCTGTGGCCCAAGTTGACCAGACCCTATTGAAAATTCCGTATGTCCCATAACTCTCTTTCGAGCGTCCATGTCAGCCGCCATCCGTTGGGGTAGACTTACCAGGAGGGCGGCTGGGTCCATGCGCCACGCGCTTCCACCCTGCATTTATGGCAGGGATCCCTGCCTTTATAACGCTCACGCACCGAGCTCCAGCTGAAAAAGTGTCGGCGACACGGCGGACGCATCTGCTGCACGCGGTGGAGCACGTGAGCATAAAGTGGAAACCAAGATTTGCAGCGATCCGCTGGCGCCGCAACGAAAGGCTAACCAATTGACTCTCAACCGGATGCAGACACCATGCGTCACGAACACTTTTGCCTTCACCGTATACTACAATGAAACGCCTCGCTTTCGCGAGTGAAAACCAGGGGTAGGAAAACCGCCCGCGACCACTCGCCCTCAGTATCGCGTTTTAATCGCTGAACACTGTACATGCTTTAATACCTTTAAGTACTATCATCATCATCATCATCATCATCATCATCATCAGCCTATATTTATGTCCACTGCAGGACGAAGGCCTCTCCTTGCGATCTCCAATTACCCCTGTCTTGCGCTAGCGTATTCCAACTTGCGCCTGCGAATTTCCAAACTTCATTATGCCACCTGACTTTCTGCGTTCCTCGACTGCGCTTCCCTTCTCTTGATATCCATTCTGTAACCCTAATGGTCCACCGGTTATCCATCCTACGCATTACATGGCCTGCCCAGCTCCATTTCTTCCGCTTAATGTCAACTAGAATATCGTCTACCCCTGTTTGTTCTCCGATCCACACCGCTCTCTTCCTGTCTCTTAACGTTACTCCTCAAATTTTTCGTTCTATCGCTCTTTGTGCGGTCCTTAACTTGATCTCGAGCTTCTTTGTTAACCTTCAAGTTTCTGCCCCATATGTTAGCACCGGTAGAATGCAAAAATTGTACACTTTTCTTTTCTACGACAGTGGTAAGCTCCCAGTCAGGGTTTGGCAATGCCTGCCGTATGCACTCCAACCGAATTTTATTCTTCTGTAAATTTCTTTCTCATGATCAGGGTCCCCTGTGAGTAATTGACCTAGATAAACATACTAATTTACAGGCTCTAGAGGCTGATTGGCGCTCCTGAATTCTTGTTTCCTTGCCAGGCTATTGAACATTATCTTTGTCTTCGGCATATTCATCTTCAACCCAATTGTTACACTTTCTCGATTAAGGTCCTCAATCATTTGTTGTAATTCGTCTCCATTGTTGCTCAATAGGACAATGTCAACTGCAAACCGAAGGTTGCTGAGATATTCGCCGTCGATCCTTACTCCTAATCCTTCCCAGTCTAAGAGCTTGAATACTTCTTCTAAGCATGCAGTGAATAGCATTGAAGAGATTGTGTCTCCTTGCCTGACCCCTTTCTTGATAGGTAATTTTCTACTTTTCTTGTGGAGAACCAAGGTAGCTGTGGAATCCTTGTAGATATTTTCTAAAATATTCACGTATGCCTCCTCTACTCCTTGATTACTCAATGCCTCTATGACTGCTGGTATCTCTACTGAATCGAATGCCTTTTCATAATCTATGAAAGCCATATAGAGAGGTTGATTGTACTCCGCAGATTTCTCGATTACCTGATTGATGACACGGATATGGTCCATCGTAGAATATCCCTTCCTGAAGCCAGCCTGTTCTCTTGGTTGGCTGAAGTCAAGTGTTGTCCTGATTCTATTGGAAATTATCTTGGTGAATATTTTATACAATACTTAAAGCAAGCTAATGGGTCTGTAATTCTTCAATTCTTTAACGCCTCCCTTCTTATGGATAAGTATAATGTTAGCGTTCTTCCAGCTCTCTGGTACACTTGAAGTTGTGAGGCATTGTGTATAAAGGGCCGCAAGCTTTTCAAGCTTGATATCTCCTCCATCTTTGATTGAATCTACTGTTATTCTATGTTCTCCAGGCGCTTTTCCCCTGGTCATGCCTTTCAAGGCCCTTCTAACTTCATCGCTAGTTATAGAAGGAGCTTCTGTATCCGGTTCATCACTATTTCGAATGAAAGTAGCTTGGCTGTTTTGGGCACTGTACAGGTCAGTATAGAATTCTTCCACTGCTTTTACTATGTCATAGAAATTGCTGATATTACCTTGCTTATCTTTCGGTGCATACATCTTGCCTTGTCCTATGCCTAGTTTTCTTCTTACTGATTTCATGCTGCGTCCATATTTTACGGCTTCCTCAATTTTTCCCACGTTATAATTTCGAATATTCCTTAGTTTCTTCTTGTTGATCAGTTTTGTCAGTTCAGCGAATTCTATCTGATCTCTTGAGTTGGACACTTCCATGTTTTCTCCTGTCTTTATTAGGTCCTTTGTTTCTTGGGAGAGCTTCCCTACAGGTTGCTTTGGTGCCTTACCTCCCACTTCAATTGCTGCTTCTGAGATCTGCCTGGTTACGGTTTCATTCATTACCTCTATGTTGTCTTCATCTTCCTGTTCCAAAGCTGCATATTTGTTTGCGAGCACCAGCCTGAATTGGTCTGCTTTCACCCTTACTGCGTCTAGGTTGGCCTGTTTCCTCTTGACTAATTTCACTCTTTCGCTCTTCAAATTCAGAGAAATCCTAGACCTCACTAACCTATGGTCACTGCACTTTACCTTACCTAACACTTCTACATTCTGCACTATGCTTGGATCGGCAGAGAGTATGAAATCTATTTCATTTCTTGTTTCTCCATTAGGGCTTTTCAAGGTCCACTTGCTGTTGGTGCGCTTCCTGAAGAATGTATTCATTATTCGAAGCCTATTCCTTTCCGCGAATTCCACCAACATCTCTCCTCTTGCATTCCTAGAATCGATGCCGTAGTTGCCAATTGCTTGCTCGCCAACCTGCTTTTTGCCCACTTTTGCATTGAAGTCGCCCATGAGTACAGTATAGTGAGTTTGCACCTTTCTCATTGCTAATTCCACATCTTCATAAAACTGTTCTATCTTTTCATCATCGTGACTGGAGGTTGGGGCGTAGGCTTGTACTACCTTCATTCTATACCTGCTATTTACCTTTATTACGACGACTGCTACACTCTCATTTATGCTGTAGAATTATTCAATGTGGCCCGCTATGTCCTTATGGACTAGAAATCCTACTCCAAGTTATCTCTTATCTGGAAGACCTCTGTCGCAGAGGACGTGGCCGTTAGACAGCACTGTGTAAGCCTTACCAGTTCTTCTAGCCTCACTAAGGCCAATAATATCCCAGGCAATGCCTGATAATTCCTCAAATAGTCCTGCTAAGCTAGCCTCACTCGAGAGGGTGTGCGTGTTGAACGTTGCTAGGTTCAGTTTTCATTGGCGGCCTGTCCGGACCCAGAGATTCTTACCACCCTCTGCCACGTCGCAGGTCTGACCGCCGCCTTGGTCAGGTGCTCCGCAGCCACTCGGGACTGAGGGCCATGGGTTAATTGTTGGAGTCATCAGGGAGGTAGTGGCCGAATACAGCACCAGGGAGGCCAATTCCTGTTCTGGTGAGGGAGTGACTTTGATGAAGCTTAGTGGGCCTGCCTAGTTTGGTTTCACCTGAACTAGTATAGCCCCACTAGCTCTCGGCAATATGTATTTTTTGCCGGTGTCAGGCACCACTCCATGCCTGAAAATGTAGTGGAATGGAGCAGGATTCGAACTTACGACCTTCAGATTTGAAGTTGGGTGTTCTACCTCTACTCCACGCCACCACGTACTATAGGTACTATAGGGTACTATAGGTACTGCCTAATTTAAGTGCTCTTGTATGCGTCACCATTATTGGCTTGTTGAGGTAAAGTGAAACTGCTTGCGTGTAATTGGTTATTGAAAAATTATTTGACTTACAAAGAGTGTTACAGAGTAAACAAAATAATCCTTACATTACAATATTGACAAGAAATTATTATGACGAGTAATTATTTACATGTAATTCGCTACGTAAAATTCGGGAAAAACGGAGGCTGTGAATAATTTTTTTCAAAACCTAATTCACAGTGAACTAAAGAAACGCGTTATAATGCTCCGTTGGGCTCTCTACCTGCTGAATAAAATCTGACTATCACCGTAGCTCAACAATACCCTGAAGCTGTCACGATATAAAAAAACGAAAGAAAAAAAAACTTAACTTATGAACCTCGAACGAATTCTAAACCCGTACTGAACTGTGACCCTCCGGCGTTGAAGAGGATGCTTGTTCCATTCTCGGCAGTGGCGACTGCATACAAAAGGGTTGGGAACGTAATTACGCTTTTAGGAATTCTTTGGGCGTATCTTGTTTTTTAGAACAAATTGTCAGTCATATCCCACATTTCTGATAGCTCATGAGTTGTATCTCACATTCATGAGTGCAGGGCACATTTGAAAGAAAAAAACACTTACACAGCAGGAAATACGTAGACTGGACGAGCACTGGTGTGTTCCCTTCTCTTTAAGTGTTTTTTTGAAATCCGTCCTACAAACGTGAATGCAAGATCCAGCAGCCAACCGGGCGGCCTCAGCACTTTCCCTCCCATTACATGTTTTGTGAAATGATTGATACTAAGTGCAAGTTATAGAGAAGAATGAAAGAACTAAGTCTTTCAGATTTTTCGGCCTTCTTTTTTCAATACTTACGAACAAGTGTTATGTAAACATGCACCCGAAATCCAAAAAATCGTTTTGCCGTAGAATCCTGTGCTTTCAGTGCAATTTTGATCAAGAACCTATGCAAAAAAATCGTATATCTTCTAATTTTCATTTACAACACCGCTTGCAACTAGATCACATACGCGTATGCGGAAGACAATTTATATTCTGTGACCACAAGGTGTTCTTTGCCGTTTCATACGTATCTCTGTACTACTACAGTGACATTCAACGTTACCATGAAGAAAACACTGTCCATTGTGCTCACGACAGTGATGGAGCACTCGAGCATAGGCTTCTTTTTTGCTATTTGTGCAAATTACTGAAAGTAGGTTCCTGGAGATGTACAGTTGGACTACAGATGTTATAGAGAACCTCTTGTACACAACAAAATATATATAACCTGCGTGATATTATCTCGTATATATATATATATATATATATATATTGCTGCAGCAGTATCTATTCGTGGAAACGCCAGTGGCTTGTGTCCGTGCGAAGTGTCAGTGGTTACAGGTATGTGTTCATGTTTGCTCTGCTAAGCATGACCTCACTTATGCTGACACGTGTCGTATAATTGGTATTGGTTTATATATATATATATATATATATATATATATATATATATTTGCATGCATGTATTTATGTGTAGGGTCTAAAAGGAAACAATTTTTTTTATCGAGAGATGGCGGTTTTTCGCAGAACCCTCGCGTATTTTTGAATTCGTTAAATTATTTCATCTATTGTGCGTATTGCAGGGTCACAATCGGTGAATAAAATTTTGTTGGAACTCCCACATAATCGCGTGCCGATGGTATAGTAGAGATGTGTAGGGCAGCTGATGGCTAAATTTATCATTCTGAGCAGGCAGCGCTACCCGTTCTGCGGGATGAGGCTCATCAGGAACTAGGCCACAGTTCACTGGCGCATCCTGTGTTGGTTCCCCATGACACATCCCTCACCACCATCTACACCTCGGCCTTGTTTCTATCCTTTCACAGAAGGGTAGGCGTGGTAGGCCATTAGGGTAGGCCGTGGTACGCAGTCGGGAGCATTGTGCCAATGCGCCACGCAAAGGGCCTCGACGAGCGGCCAGTCACGCGGAAATTGGGGGTGTATTCGCGGACTTCTCCCACACTTGTAAAACCAGTTTTATGTAGCACGTATTGAGTAACAAAAATCTGTATCGGGGATTCTTCATGTTGCTCTACAATTTTCTCATTGACACTTTTCATGTATATAATATTTGAGAAGTTGAATGTTTAATTAGGACCAATTTTTGTAATTAGGCGGAAGAGAAAAAACAATCTGAGTATCTCCAAGTCATAGCAAACAACATTACCTTGGTTTGGTTGAGCTACGTGGCATTTCCATATTTTTAAAATTTGTATCAAGTTACGTGGGACACCCGGTATGAGTATAGCGGTCGTTACTGTAGCGCCGTCTTAGCTTTGTCGTCAATTAGTCGATGCCACAACGTCGTCGCCGCACCATTGTCATCTATGCTGGCCTGCAGACTTGCACAATTGACCGGTACCGAACATACCACAAACATCCGACATGGTGTATTTCGATACTGCTCGCAGTGATGGGTCATGCACGTGAAAGCGCACGTAAACTCCAATGCCAACACGCCGTCGTTTTCAAATCAAATCAAAATCACTTTATTTCAGGATATTTCCTGTGGAGACAGACATTATCAAGGCTGAAACAGCCCGACAGGGCCTCTGCCCCCGTTCAGTCCATACTAAAAGAAGGAAAAAGAACTGACTTCTATTACATCGGATAACATATATGAGATGTATGCCTTTTTATCCCGTTACAGAAATGTAGAGAACGGTTGTGCACCAGTCCACCGTGCGTACAAAACAAAAAAGTAAAAAAAAAACGAAAAAAAGCAGAAATGTCGTTAGTAAAGTAGAAACTAATGTAAGACAGTCTACAATACACATGCTATTGTTACAAGTGACGTTTTCTATATTATTTTAGGTTTACCAGAGCTATCTGTCCAATTCATTATATGTTTCTGTTTACTTAGAATCTGTATAAGTATATATATATATATATATATATAGATATATAGCTTCATATGTTAAAGATTGTTTCCCATAATTTGTCCTAATCTTCGGATGCCTTCCCATATGCTGCCTAAACCCGTACTGATGTTCGACTACCGCATCAATATCGTTGTATATGTTCGTGGTGTGTACATGCTGCACTACTTTATAAAGATAAATTTGATTGGCCATAAGCATGTTGGTGTTTCACAAATAACTCCCTGGTACGTGAGTTACGGATATCTCCTGCATAAGTTTAAAAATTACGTAGCACTCGCTTTTGTAGTACCGTGAATCTATTACAGTTGCGCTGAGTGGTGATATGTCATACAAGCAAACAATAGGCAATATTCGACTATAATAAAGTGTAATAATTTTTTTCGCCGGAGAGGTTAACTGTAGAAATATTTCTAATGCATCCTGTTGATCGGGTTATATCGATTACCAGACGTCCACACGACATGACCATGCCAAACACTCTTGGAATCGAACGCCTAGGAATTATTGTTCAGGTGTTTTCTGAATACTCTCAGTTCCATACGCAATATACATGACATGTTGGTTGCGTTTATTTGGAGGGGGAAAATGATGTATTTGTTTTAGAGACTTTTTTGTATACAATTACCATTTAGCCATTCAGATAGGCTTTGTAGATAATGGTTAGTGTTTTCTTGAAGTTCACGCTTTGTCCGTGAAGTAAAAAATATGTTAGTATCGTCCGCAAACACTAAAATGAGATTTGACAACTACATGCAATTGAATAAATCGCGACTGACCAGAGGTAAGCACAATCAAAACAAATTTTAGTGCCGCATAAAAGAACAAACGCATATCTTTCTTCCTGCCTTCCTGACAATTCGCGAATGGAACGCCCTTCCACAAAGTGTGGTCAATTCAACCATTTCCGATTCCTTCTTATCTGCAGTATAGACGTACTTGTAATGTCATGCGTTCATTGTTTCCTTTTTGCTTGTGTTGGATATTCTGATGTGTCTTTTATTACGCCTTTCCTAGTGGCAGCAAATGTGATGACATCATCGTATTTCTTTGTATTGTGCATTAAAATATGTTTGCCTTGTCTATTAGTCTGCCTTTTTATTATTTTTTGTTCCCTTGAGGAAAAGTGTTTCAAATCGCGTGATGTCTGTACCACTCCTGCCTGGGCTTCCAAAAGGAAGCCGGCAGTATTGTGAAATAAATAAAAATAAATAAATAAATAAATAAATAAATAAATTACTATATCAATTGTGTTGTCAATCTGAGATACGTCACTAATGTATGACAAAAACAGGGTGGGACCCAATACTTATCCTTGGGGTGCTCCATTTGTTACCTTTACCATTGTATGGTATGGTATGATAAACTTTATTCAGGTCCTGAAGATCAACCCTTAGGATGACGCAGGTGGCTCCCACGTCGGGACAGTAAGGTTTAACCTTACCGCCGTGTCGTGGGCCTTCTGGACGGCCTGTACTTGATCTAAAAGCACTCCACTGTGAAGCACTCGCCGCCACCAGTCTCTTTCCTTGTCGCAGTCTGTGAAAGCCACAGGACATTGCCAAAGCATATGATCCAGAGTAATGATGCCATTACACTTCTCGCAATTGATTGGTACCTCTCTTTCTGGATATAGCTTGTTAATAAAGTTTGGACTAGGGTAAGTTCTTGTCTGTAACAATCTCAGAGTCACCGCTTGAGCTCTATTGAGCTTAGCATGTGGAACTGGGAATTCCACTCTGTTGATGTAATAATGCTTCGTGACTTCATTATATGTAAGTAATCGGTTCCTGTTCTCCTCCAGCATATTATTGGGGTCCTGGTCGCGTAGTGCACGGATAGTAAGTCCTCGTGCAGCTGCGTTAGCCACCTCGTTCAAATTCCTCCGAGATGGTAGACGGATAATTATTCACATTGGTAAATTGGAAGCGTTTCTCAAGATTGTTGGTTACCCGTTCTTTTTTCTTTGCCAGTGTTGCTCCGAGCAACTGCTTTTTGTGCCTCGTCAAATGTTCATTGACGAAAATTGCACAGTTATCACTGGCCAGACCAAGTATTTTGTGCCAGTTCCCATTTTCTTAGCCTTCGCTAGTATCGAGTCTTTCTTAGCACACCTCACAAAACGAACAAGAATTTTCTTGCTTGTTGAGTTCGCAGCTGGGACTCTATGGCATATATAATTGTCCTTCTGGTCAACTACGTCTCTGAGGAGTACACAGATTTTTCGAACGGCTACTAAAGAGTTGCACTTGTCCGGAACCAATTTGATCTCAAGGTTGTTGCTCCTTGGATACTGTTCCAATTCTTTTAATTTCAGAGTTAACTATTCGTTTTCAGCTTTTAGTTTTTCACGCTCAGTTACCTTGTTTTTTTTTTTTTAATTCTTCTCTTAGTGCCTTTAAATCCCGAGTCATGTCTTTCACATTGTCACATGTGTCACTGCAGTACTGAACAGACTTTTCAGGTCGTTGAGTTCAGCACGAAATTAGTGTTCAAATTCTGCAAATAGGGCTCCTACATCACTGTCCCCCTCCTTCCTTTTCCCCGACGACGTTGTACGACAGCACAGGTATCAATCCAACCATTTTAATTCAAAAAAGAGAAGGACAACAGGCGCATTCGGCACCAGCGCAGAGTTGCAAATACAATGTCAAAGAAAATTGACACTATATTTCTCACCTGCAAACGATGCCTTTTGTCGTTAGCGTGCGCACAGTTCAATGTGCTGCCGCCGAACTGGACGCGCGGGCTCAGGGGGATCGTATTTAGACCGTCGGCCGTCAGCACAGTACAGCAACACCCCCAGCTATCTTCGTCACGGGGTGGGTGCAACAGATGTTGACTGTAGTTAAGATTACCTCGGCCGCTCCTTGAGATGGCTGCAAAGGATGCAGTTTATCGTTAACTTGTCCACAGTTCAATGCACTGCCACCGAACTTTTCAGGCCGTCGTCACTCCATCGCTTTCATTCCATCGTGATCTTCCTTTGTTGGGATGTCATCGTCATACTTCTGCCATATTCACTCTGCCGTCGTCTCTGCGTTGTCATATCGTGCGTCATAATGTAATTATTGACTTCTCGAATTATCATTGTAACAGAGCCGCCGTCACGCCGTCATTCCAGCGTAATCATGTGGTCGTATACCGATTCCACTGTCTGCCATGCCTTCGTCATCATGCAATGTTCGTAGTGCAGTCGCCGTTATTCTAGCATCGTCCTATCATTTCCAGCATACCATTTCCACACTATTGTAGTCATGTTGTCATTGTCAATCCAGCTCCATCATCCAAATGTTACACTGTCGTCATGCCATCGGCATAATTCCATCATGGGCGTCGCGTTGTCCTCACGCCATCGTCGTTATTATGTAGCGGTCACGGCACCATCGTAAAGAACATCGTCCCTCCAAAATTTGTCATGCTATGATCGCAATGCATAATCGTCACATTCATGTTGTCATTGTCCCGTTCACATTGTCGTCATTCTGTTGTTGTCGTACACTCGCCAGGGTTGTTCCATTGTTGTTATTCCTTCGTCGTCAGACCATCAAAACAATTCCAGCATCGGCATCACGCTGTCGGTATGCCGTCGTTGCCATTCCAACGTCATCATCACATGGTCATCATGCAATTGTCATTGTATCGTCGTCATGCAGGCTCGTTCATGCCGCCGTGGGCCTTCCATTGTTGTTATTAATGTGATTACCATTCTTCGGCTACTTGAAGCACTTTCCGGTGTCGATTGGTCGGTCAAGCGGGCGGAAGGGTGAGCTGTATAGCTGGCTAGCTAGCTGGATGGATGACTGGCTGGTTGTGGCTGGCTTTTGCTGGCTGGCTGGGTTTGGCTGGCTGTGGCTGATGGGCCAGCTGGCGGGCTGCCAGGCACTCATTCATCCATCCATCCAGCCAGCCAGCCTGTCAGCCAGCCAGATGGATGGATGGATGGATGGATAACCGACCGGCCGGCTGTCCGGCTGGATGGTCGGCTCAGTGGGTGGCCGGGCTGTTGGCTGGCTCCCTGCCTGAGTTTATAACCACTTTCCAGCCAGTTGGTCTCACTTGATATTCTATGTTCTAGTAGTTAGAGCATCACATGATCAGGAAATTGATTTCGAAGGTCATTGTGCGGCCAACTTGGGCACGGGTGCCGCGTCGACTGCATTATTGGGTATGCGCCACTATTTGTGTCGCTCTTCAAGGAGCCTCGTTATGCCCAAGTATGATCATTGGGAAGGTAAAAATAGACAAGTGCCTCACTTCCACAAACATTTTTATGTCAATTTTGATAACTGGGTATGTTCAAGTGGGTATTTGCAGCTTTTCGGTAAACCGGTTTACCACAAACTTTAATTCTTGCGTATATACAGCTGAGCATGTGCCTGAACATATGTGCCTCTTTTTATTAGGATTATTTAACGCAAGCCTGTGTCATTGGGTGTGTGCCACTGCGTATGAGCCACCCTTCAACGGGCATAAGATTTGATAAAACTTCTCCGGTGCGGCGGGAGTAAAACGCACGCCATTGTTATTCAGATTATTTTGTCTGAATATATCTTCGTGAATGCTAAACGCACAAGTTCACTGTGGCAGGGCTAGATGGCGCTGCGTGCCCAGTAGTAAGCGCGAGACAGTTTCCAGGCTACATACATGCCTTATACCCGTCGCGTTTAGGCAGTTGCATTACGGTGTTTACATTATTTACTGTCATTTAATCATTCGGTACGTAAAACTGTGTGTGCGCCCGTTCTCGGCTAATCCTTACATATTCGGTGCGCCACATATACTGTGGCGCACCGATCAGGTAATAATGATTTTTACATGATATAGTCCTTGATTTACACAATTTTCTTCCATTTATCTATTTTCTATGTGACACTGTTTATGGAATTGTTCGTGGCCAATCTTCGATAATGGATATGTGGCACAGTGGCACAAGACATACACGATTCCTGAATATTGCTTGTTACGTGTTGTTCTTTTCTCTGCTTACACCTTTAATGACCATTCGTCCCTCAACAAGCATGGTCTTCGTCCCTGGGTTAACACAGCACATACGTCTCGTAATGTTTATCCGCTCAATTTCGAGTTTGTTTTATTGCGATAGCAATTATATGGACACGTAAACTGGATTTCTGCCGTCGGCGTCGCCGTGAGGTTCCGTACAGATAAAAACATCGCCGCGCGCCGTATGCCCGAGCGGTAGCGTGCGGGGGACGCACGCTATCACGGAGAGCGAACGCACGGCGGAAAGCAAACGCGACCGTCGCGCGTGGGGGTATGGGAGGGAGGGAGGGAGGGAGGGAGGGAGGCGGGGCGACGCTGTGCTCCGGCACCACAGGCCTATCTTGCAACCGGGCGCAAGGGGAACTTCCCACTCAATCTCCCACGCGCAAGCAAGGAAGCGGGACGGCAGCGCCGGAGGGAGCGAGGGGGGGGGGGGCGCACTTCTACTCTGCCAACAACCGCGCTCGTCGCTCGCCGGCCGCACTGTCTCTTATCTCCATACGGCTCTGACCTTTTCTATGCGCTGTGCATTCGCCGCTCAGTTTCCGTTGAAGCGATAGACCGCACGTACCTTCGCCCGCTGCGACGTATATGCGCTTGCTGCCAGCGTTTTGACAATCGTTGTCTGCGGTCATTCACTGTGATCTATTTATGTTTGCTTGTGCGCGCTCACACCACGCTTGTTCATTCAGTTAGTAATAGTCGGGCCACATTTTCCAACGCACGCTACACATGCAATACTGCCCGTATCGGCAGTGCAGCGCTACAGGTGTGTCCCTTCGCACGCGCTGCCCACGGGAAGCGTTTCTCATCAACACCACCGTTTCACACGCGCCTTCTCGTGGTCATCGAGTCTCTCTTCATGTCGGTCTACTTACGCCGCAGCACACCTGCTTACTTAATCAGCTCATGTTTACTACAATTCATATTGCTACCAAAGCCGCTCACCTTACTTCGTGTCACATTGCTGTGTTGCTATCGCATTCATTGCTTCGCCCTTAGGGCGAAACTGTGTCATTTTTTGGTATCGCCTATGAGGCGATGTAGTGCTTAAAGAAAAAGAAAGGCATTTGCGACATTTGTGGTCCACGTACATAAAAATTCTATAAGATTAAACGTTCTATAGCAAATCAGAAAACCAAGTCGTACACATCACTGTCTCACATAGATTCTATTGTATGCGTTGGATCTGCACATTTTCCTTTCACTTCGCTTTTAACAGCGAAGCTGTTTAAGCCAGCCGTAATTTGTGGTGAGTATTAAGAAACTACCAAGAAAGAAAAAAGGCGGCGGATCCCATGACCTGTGGGAATCGATGTTATGCGAAGCAGTGTGCGAGGAACCTACCAAGTTAACGCAACGACAATGAGAGCACCAAGACGTAGGCGGCTCTTTCGTGACCTGCATGACACGCATGCCATGACATTCATGTCATCAGTCCTCAGGACTCCCTTTAGCTACACCTAAGAGACCTTAAGGCGAAAGCCTTAGCCATGCTCTTGCCTATGACTTTTCCTTCACTTAGCACCACGTCCGAACCGATTTCAGTGATTTTTTGAGTGCTAATATTTTTTCTGTGTGTCTGTCATTTTTGCTGAGTCATGCTCATAACTACGCCCTACCAACATCCTTAGTACCCACGTCCGAACCCATTTCAGTTGTTTTTGAGTGTTAATCTTTTTTGGCTATGTCTGCCATTTTTACTGAGTCATGGTCATGACTATGATTTCTACAATTTTCGATTAGTGTTTCCTTCACTTAGTACCCACGTCAGAACCCATCTCAGTGGTTTTTGTGTGGTAATCTTTTTTCGCTGAGTCATGGTCATTTTTGCCGAGTCATGCTGATGACTATGACTTCTACCATAATTCTTTAGTGTTTCCATCACTTAGTACCCATGTTCGAACCCAGTTCAGTGGTTTTTGAGTGTTAATACTTTTCGCTGGGTCATTGTCATGACCTACATGACACGCATGTATGACCGATCACTTATATTCGTCATACACTCCCTTCATAATGTGTCAAATTTGGTACCTACCAAGTTAACGAAACTTCTTTCTGGGGTTTTACGTGCCAAAACCAGTTCTGATTATGAAGCACGCCGTAGTGGAGGGCTCCGGATAAATTTTGACCACCTGGGGTTCTTTAACGTGCACTACAACGGAAGCACATGGGCGTTTTTGCATTTCACCTCCATCGAAATGTACCCGCCGGGGCCGGGATTCGATCCCGCGACCTCTTGCTCAGCAGCGCAGGAGCGCACTTGCAGGCCATAGTGGTCGGAGGGAACACTAAACCAAGTGGCACCTTTCGCTTCCTCTACCCTAAGCTTGTACATTATATGCCCCCTTCTTCTGCACACCATTTTGCAAGTGAACGAAACGACCATAAAAGCACCAAGATGTAGGCAGCTGTTTCATGACCTGCATGACACGCATGTCATGATATTCATGTTATGAAATATCATTTATGTTCCTCATATACTGTTATAATAGTATGCCAATTTTGGTAGATACCAAGTTAACGAAACGACCATGAGAGCGAAAAGTCGTAGGCGGCTAGATAGATAGATACTGTCAAACTATAAAATGTTCGACATGAAATGCTTCGCATTTAATAAACCTTCTTGCCGAGGCTAGATGCGAACCCGCGTACCCCTGGTCTCAAGGCGAGCGTCGTAACCACTAGGCTATACAGCCACGCTTGCGGAATATGCATTTATTCGAACCATATGATTGCGTTCGAGAGTCGTCGTCTTCGTCCCCAGCTGGCGTGTTCGTACGCTCGGGCTCTGCGAGGTGAAGCTTTGGGTGAAGAGGTTTGGGCGCTATGAGAGCGAGAGAGAGGCGCATTCACGAAGCGGGTCTCCTGAAACGCGGTGTCGGCATGGAACGCGGCGTCGGTGTTGCAAGCTGCGCTATACAACGCGCAGTGACGGACGGCCGTAACTCCGATACGCGCGAAAAGAAATTATAATCATCACGAGTAATGAGACGAAAAGTTCGCGCGCACTTACGGAAAATGGTGGGCTACGATCGCCCAGCTTCGCTATTTCAAGCATTGCGCGGCTGCGTGCAAGGTTAAGCGTTTTTTCTTTTGTTTGTGGTTGACTAGTTCTAATAGCCCTAACTTTCTTCCAGACTTACAACCAATAAGTACGCAACAACGGCCAATGGAATTGAAGCATCACCTTGCTCTTACTATAATCGTCTTTTGCTTTTGCAACGGCCAGGGTAAGTTTCTTTGCACTGATTGGAAACTATATTTGATGCACTAGTAAGTATTCACTTACTAGCGCAAAGGCAGATATATTATTTACTGGATTGTGTAAAGATGCATTTCATAAAAAAATGAACTGCGGAATGTCAGTGGTCTTGCATATGCAAACAAAGAACTTATATTGCGCGAACTGGAGGCAATGTTTGCCAAATGGTTTGAAAACATTTCGTTTGAAGTGCAAGGTATGGGCTGTGTTCAGGCTGCAGTCTCTGCAGAATCGGCATTTGAAGGGAACGCTTTCCTTTTTGGTATAAAAATCTGGGAAAACACATTTCACGATGACTGTTGATGGTAATGCGTTAACATTAAATCATTGCATCGACACAATCTGTTGCCACCGTGGAATCGAGCGAGTCATGTATAAGGCGTGTAGTGCATCGGTATTCATCTTTCCCGCTTCCGTTAGAACCCTCGGTGCCATCTAGCGCCACAGCCGCGAAGCCAACGCGCGGCCTCCGAATGCATGGCGCGGCGGAGTACTTCATGCATTTTCCGGGACCAACTATCTATTTATGTATGTTTGTATTTAACCACTATCCCGCCTACCTGGGTAAACTGGGTATTTCATATTCGAGTGGATACGCCACCGGGCTACTGTGCTAAGGGAGAGGAGGGTTTGGAACCAACCTTCGGACCAGCTTGGGTCATTGAGTATGTGGCAAAGTGTACATACGTACCGCTTTTTATCAATGCACTTTCACGCCGACATTGGTCACTATAGATGGAAGACTCGGTGACGTATTCAGAAACGATCCACTTCGGCGACAGTATCGCCTCGGCTACGATATCACCGTCAGGCTCGCGCTGATCGGCTGGTTGAGCAAAATTGAATGACGCAATGCTCAACCAGCCAATCAGTTCATCCAAGTTTGCCAAAACAGCCAATCAGCGCGCGTCGTTGGCGGAGGCTTGGCTAAGGGGATAGTATCGCCGAAGTCGATTGTTTCAAAATACGCCCATGGGTAGGTACCGCTCTTCGAAAAAAAAATATTTGACACCGACTTGGAGCAAAGGATATAAAACGGGTATGAACCCGTTTGATGCTGACTTTAGTCAATGGGTATGCATCAGGAGGTGTGTGCCGCTCTTCAATGAACGTCTTTGACGCCAAGTTGGGTAAAAAAGTATGTTCTACTGGAAATATGCCGCTCTACATTGACGAAAACTATCCCTAAAATTTCTCACATGCTGAGTGGAATCAAACACACGTCACAAAAAAATTGAAGGACGCTTAAGCTTCGCCTTTAAGAGTGGAACGCGATAGCGTTATCGGGCGCCATTCACATCAGTTTGGCGTCAAACAGTTTTATTCAACAGAGGTACCTAATGAGTCCCGTATCTAGAATGACCCATGTCGGCGTAAAAGAGATTAATTGAAGAGCGGCCCGCATGCAAACATTGCCATATACTGAGTGACCCAGGTTGGCCTGACATTTTGTTTCGAACATTGGTGCCCAAGCACTGCAGCCTGGGCAGCCCATTCGACCATGGACATGCATAGCTAGGCCCCGGAAAGTTCGTCAAGTATCTTAATAATGATAGCGCAATAAAAGGAAGTCGAGGCCACGTATCTGTCCGCTAACAGCGTAATGGCCATGATTGGGTCAATTCCGTGCCTACCTTTATGGACGGTTCTAGGCGTGTTGTATAGCCCTGTATGGAGATTTATGCTATTGTTTTCTGAAAAACTATGACATCAGGGTTACGCGTGGATTGCTTGTTGAAATGTAAAAAAGGAGTTACGTTCGCGGGGATAGCCCCGACTGTTCCAGAATGACTGGCGGTGATGCTGCACTGTTTCACTTCGTGAGGTAGCCTGGGATTTCCGAAACCTGTGCCAGGCTAGCGGTTGTTGGATCACTATTAATCTTCGTGATATTTCAAAGCAGTTGTGATGCTGTAGTGAGGCTTAGCTTTGGTAGTTCTGAAAAAGGACATCCACGGGGTGTCTAAATATTGATAGTACCGGCGAGATGAGTTGAGCATCGTATATAGAATGAGCCAGGTATTTTCAGTACAATCACAGAGCCATGGTGACGTGCGTCTTGTCGCGTCGAGATCCCTTGTGTTTCTCCGCAGTGCACAACCATTGGAGATAGCGTGTGATTTTGCATGGTTTGCATTGAAGGGATCCTGAACAAAACTATCGCCGCTAAGATTTCTAGCCTAAATGAATGCTTGGGTGCTGAAACTGGTTGACACAACTTTCTTTTCAGGCGGAAATTAGCGAAAAATAACGAATATATTGCATTTGGCGCAAAGCTCCACGTCTAGCGGCTGCAACGTGAACTAGAGGAAGTGACGTTTCTGTGGCGTTATCCGTGCCGGATACAGGCGAGCGAGCCATGCCTGCGTCTTAACACTCACATCGACAGCGCCGACCGGCAGCGAACGACATCTCAACTACGCAGTTGCTCTCGGTCATACACTTGTTTTCGCAAGCCGAGCTTGTGCCCAAGTGTTCAAAAACACCGTTTGTGTTGTGTGCTGCTTTGTATTGTGATCATTGACGCACCTGGCACAACTCAGGAGAATGCCTCTACGCTGCGGCGCGCAAGGGTGTGAGAAAAGAAAGTATCGGTGGGCGAGTCCCGCCGTGTTTCTCGAAAACGCGAGCGAGGCTTCGTGTCATTAGTGTGAAAGTATGGTATGGCTCATGAGGCGAAAAATGCGACGTTTGCGTGGCCACACGATGGTTCAAAACCCGCAGGGGCGTCTGCGCAAGCAGGCGTTTGCTGAGTTGCACCACCACGTACCCGAGCACTTGAGGGTTGGAACCTCCGCGTCTAACTGTGCGCGGCCTAGCCGTGTCCGGGGAAAAGAGGATCCTGGGGGTTGAGCGGAAGCCGCGTGCTTGGACCTTCATGGCCCCTCGGCGGAGGCAACACACCTCTTTGGCCTCCGCTTCACGTAGATGGCACCTCCGGACTGACCCACCCGGGGGAAATCGGTAGTTGCCTTTTCCTATTCTCCTCTTCAGTCTTCATCTTTTCCTCTCACTTTCAATCTTTCCTGTCTTCTCCTCTCTTCTATTTACTTCTGATTTTCTGGGCAGTGAGGGTTAACCTTGTGTGCGATAACCAACCTTGGTTATACATATTGGGTTATAGTGGCTGTGTACAGCTGGCGATGGCAACCTTTATCAATGCACAAGTCTTGTCACGCCCCCTTGTTGGGCTCCGTGGTGGGCGGCTGGCATCGCTGCCGAAATCAATCAACACTTGATGGCTTAGTCATTCCCCCGACTCAGTGATCGTCCTCTTACAAAAAGAGGGCGCACCGAAGAAAACTTTCAATTTTTTGTCAAACGCAAAGAATGCTTCCCACGTTTCCACGTCATTCATAGTCTTAACTCTGAAACGACCGCTAGGACAATTTCACCTTTCTGTGTTTCCAAATATCTCACTGACAAACTGGGCCCAGGCTACAAAGTGACCAAAATGGCCAGCGGCGACCTTCTCCTTGAGGTTCGCGACAAGGGCCAACATGATAAACTTTCAAATTTAGTGGCATTCGGCAATCTTCAAATCAGTGTGACACAACACCGGTCAATGAACACAAGTAAAGGAGTGATATCTGATGATGATCTACTTAACCTGAGCGAAGAAGAGCTCCTAGAGGGCTGGAAGGAACAGAATGTGATTGAAGTGCGAAGGATAAAGATTAAGCGCGATAATAAAGAAATACCTACTAAGCATTTGATCCTCACCTTTGGGACAAGCGAGCTGCCAGATTCTCTTGAAACAGGATACACAAAGACAAGAGTGAGACCGTACATCCCGAATCCCCGCCGATGTTTTAAGTGCCAGAGATTCGGCCATAGCTCTCAAAGCTGCCGTGGCCGACTGACATGTGCAAAATGCGGGAATAATGAACACACTTCTGATAACTGTGGTAGTGCGCTCCACTGTCCAAAATGAGACGGTGTTCATGTGGCATATTCACGATCATGCCCTACGTGAAAGAAAGAGAAAGATATTATTACTCTGAAAGTGAAGGAAAACATCTCACTTCAAGAAGGGCGGAAACGTGTTTCCTTTCTGCATACCGCAGGGTATGCTGGTGCAGCGCGAAAGGGGGCAACGCTGCAGCAGACTTCGGCATCGGCCCGGCCCACAAACAGTGTGGCCACGGCTGTGCCACCAGCCCCCCAGGTGACAGCAGCCAGCGCTGCTGCGCCGTCTCTGAAGGAGGGCTATTCGACCTCTGCGTTGGTGGCCCCCAAGGCCCTGCTTTTCGAAGCAAAGCCTACCCCGAAACTGGCCCGCTCGAGTGAGCGGAAGTCCAGCGGCTCCCAGGAGTCGATGGACACAACTCCAAGCCAGATGGCGCAGCCAGCGCCTCGGGAGCGACGCGATTCTCGCGAACGCTCCAAGACAAACAAACCGCGGATTACGGGGCCTGGAAAGGCTTCGTAAGCCAACTTGAATCCTCTTGACACACAGCATATTAACATAAACAATATGGATACACAAATATTACACTGGAATGTGAGAGGTTTTTTGCAAAACCTCGACGACATTAAAGAACTTCTACACAAATACAATCCAAAGGTGCTGTGTGTTCAGGAGACACACCTAAAACCAATACAAAGTAACTTCTTCAGGAAATACGCCATTTTCCGAAAAGATCGAGATGATGTACTCGCCTCTTCGGGTGGCGTCGCCATTATAGTGAACAAAGATGTTGCTTGTCAGCGGCTGCCTCTGCGAACTCCTCTTGAGGCAGTCGCAGTCCGAGCGGTACTCTTTCAGAAGTTGGTCACTGTAAGTTCCCTTTACATCCCTCCGAATTATCAACTTTCCAGATCAGAGTTTTTAAGCTTTATCGCTGAACTTCCCCAACCATATATAGTTGTTGGAGATCTAAATGCCCATAGCAGCCTGTGGGGTGACTCTCGTTGTGACGCGAGAGGACGCTTAATTGAAAACTTTTTTTTACCACAGATGCATGCCTGCTAAATAAAAAAGAGCCCACATTTTACAGCGTGGCACACAGTACATACTCATCTATAGATTTAAGCATAGCATCAAGTACACTCATGCCATATCTGGAGTGGAACGTCATCAAAAACCCCTATGGGAGTGACCACTTCCCGATCCTCTTAACATTAACAAAAAGGGAAGAAAACTATCCTCATGTTCCCCAGTGGAAGATTGACTCTGCCGACTGGAAGCAATACAGAGACCTCACCCGCCTAGCATGGGATGACATCCGTACACTTAACATTGACGACGCAGTGGCATATTTGACAGCATTTATTGTGAATATAGCGTCCATGTGCATCCCAGAAACACAAAGAAAGCATTCCAAACGACGTGTTCCCTGGTGGAATGATGACTGTAGGAAGCACGAAAAAAACAAAATAAGGCTCGGGGCCGCCTCCGCGACTCTCCAACTGCAGAAAATCTAATCAACTTCAAGAAAACAAAGAGTGAGGGTAGAAGAACGCGCTGCTGTGCCAAAAGGGAAAGCTGGCCAAAAATACATATCGGGCATAAATTCTTACACAGACGGAAAGAAAGCCTGGAACCGAGTTAACAAATTAAACGGGCGGCAGACTCATCCTCTGCCATTAGTAAACAATCAGGGAAAAGCTCTTGAAGAACAGGCTGATTTTCTAGGTGCCCACTTCGAGTACATTTCAAGCTCAGCCCATTACACAGATACATTTCTACGGTATCAGCGGCAAGTAGAGGGATTGCCCCTGGATCGGAAAATAACAAAGAATGAACCTTACAACCGTCCATTTACCATGGCGGAATTTCAGGCGTCACTGAGTTGCTGTAATAAGACAGCACCAGGAAGAGACAGAATAGATTATGACATGATCAAACACTTACACCCTGAAACTCACAAAACACTTCTGTCGCTTTTTAACTCCATATTCTGTGGCGGGTATATCCCGGCTGCCTGGAAAGAGGCAACAATTATCCCTATTCTCAAAGAGGGCAAGGACCCGACTTCGGCCAGCAGTTATAGGCCTATAGCCCTAACAAGTTGCCTGTGCAATCTCTTCGAGAAAATGACTAACCGGCGCTGATCCATTTTCTTGAAAGTAACAAAATACTAGATCCATTACAGTGTGGTTTAAATGAAGGTAGATCCACATCAGACCATCTTGTCCGCATCGAGACAAATATTCGGGATGCCTACGTGCATAAACAGTTTTTCCTGTCAGTTTTCTTGGACATGGACAAGGCATATGACACCACATGGCGTTTTGGAATCCTCCGTGATCTGGCAGGAATGGGCGTCCGAGGCAACTTGCTGAACGTGATTCAAAGTTATCTCTCGAACCGCACATTCCGTGTTCGAGTTGGTAATGTCTTGTCTCGTCAATTCACCCAGGAGACTGGTGTACCACAAGGGGGTGTGCTGAGTTGCACTCTATTTGTTGTAAAAATGAATTCTCTTCACAGTGTCATACCACGCACAATGTTTTATTCCATGTACGTGGATGATGTGCAAATCGGTTACTAATCTTGTGATCTTGTTATCTGTGAGCGCCAGGTGCAGCTTGGCCTCAACAAGATTTCCAAGTGGGCGGACGAGAATGGATTTAGACTAAACCCACAAAAAAGCACGTGCGTCCTCTTCTCGAACAAAAGAGGCATGCAACCAGACCCCGTTATTGACCTTAATGGGGAACGGCTATCTGTGAGTCATGAATATAAATTTTTAGGCCTCATCTTAGATTCTAAGTTAACTTTTGTCCCGCACCTCAAGTACCTGAAAACAAAGTGCCTGAAGGCTATGAATCTGCTGAAGCTTTTGTCACGCACATCATGGGGAAGCGACAGGAGATGCCTCCTTCATAATCAGCCTATATTTATGTCCACTGCAGGACGAAGGCCTCTCCCTGCGATCTCCAATTACCCCTGTCTTGCGCTAGCGTATTCCAACTTGCGCCTGCGAATTTCCTAACCTCATCATTCCACCTGACTTTCTGCCGTCCTCGACTGCGCTTCCCTTCTCTTGGTATCCATTCTGTAACCCTAATGGTCCACCGGTTATCCATCCTACGCATTACATGGCCTGCCCAGCTCCATTTCTTCCGCTTAATGTCAACTAGAATATCGTCTACCCCCGTTTGTTCTCTGATCCACACCGCTCTCTTCCTGTCTCTTAACGTTACTCCTAAGATTTTTAGTTCCATTGCTCTTTGTGCGGTCCTTAACTTGTTCTCGAGCTTCTTTGTTAACCTCCAAGTTTCTGCCCCGTATGTTAGCACCGGTAGAATGCAATGATTGTACACTTTTCTTTTCAATGACAGTGGTAAGCTCCCAGTCAGGATTTGGCAATGCCTGCCGTATGCACTCCAACCTAATTTTATTCTTCTGTAAATTTCTTTCTCATGATCAGGGTCCCCTGTGAGTAATTGGCCTAGATAAACATATTCCTTTACAGATTCTAGAGGCTGACTGGCGCTCCTGAATTCTTGTTCCCTTGCCAGGCTATTGAACATTATCTTTGTCTTCTGCATATTCATCTTCAACCCAATTCTTGCACTTTCTCGATGAAGGTCCTCAATCATTTGTTGTAATTCCTCTCCATTGTTGCTCAATAGGACAATGTCATCTGCAAACCGAATGTTGCTGAGATATTCGCCATCGATCCTCACTCCTAATCCTTCCCAGTCTAAGAGCTTGAATACTTCTTCTAAGCATGCAGTGAATAGCATTGGAGAGATTGTGTCTCCTTGCGTGACCCCTTTCTTGATAGGTATCTTTCTACTTTTCTTGTCTCCTTAGCTTATGCCTCCTTAGCTTATACAAAAGCCTTGTACGGTCACGCCTTGACTACGCAGCCATAGTTTATAGCTCTGCAACACCTAGTGCTCTAAAGATGTTAGATCCCGTTCACCATCTGGGTATTCGGCTTGCTACAGGCGCCTTCAGGACTAGCCCTGTAGAAAGCCTGTATGTTGAGTCGGATGAATGGTCCCTGCATCTCCAAAGAACGTATTTAAGTTTATCCTACTCCCTGAAGGTAAAGGCAGATGTAGAACACTCATGCCATTCCAGTATAGGCGACATATATCGGCTGCCAGGCTGTATCAAAACCGGCCGTCTGTGATGACTCCTTTGTCCTTGCGTCTACAAGCGTCGGCTGAAGGAACAGGCATACTAGTTCAAGAGAATGTCTTAATGGCTCCCACTCCGCTTCCACCACCTTGGAAGTGGCAGACTATTGAGTGCGATGTCTCTTTCACAGAGATTTCCAAGCACGCACCCGAGACTCATATCCGTTCGCACTTCCTCGAGCTTCAGGCGAAGTACTCAAGCGCGGAATTTTACACAGACGCTTCCAAATCTTCTGTTGGTGTTGCTTACGCTGCTCTGGGACCGTCGTTTTCAACATCTGGTGCACTAAATCCGCATACAAGTATTTTAACAGCGGAAGCATACGCAATCCTTTCGGCAGTTAAGCACATAAAGCTAATGAATGTTACCAAAGCAATTGTGTTCACAGACTCATTGAGCGTCGTTAGAGCTCTAATGCGTCTACGAAAACAGAAGAATTCAGTTTTTAACGAACTCTACAGCTGGTTATGGTCAGCTTACATGGGCAATCAAG
The DNA here is from genome assembly GCF_013339745.2 of Dermacentor silvarum. Lineage (NCBI taxonomy): Eukaryota > Metazoa > Arthropoda > Arachnida > Ixodida > Ixodidae > Dermacentor > Dermacentor silvarum. The sequence goes on along the minus strand of NC_051158.1, from coordinate 131,323,343 downwards.
TGATCATAGTGTGCTGGGTACCTGGCCATAGAGGCATAAAAGCAACGTAGCTGCTAACGAAAGTGCCACGTCAGTAATTTTTAAATATTCAGACGCAAACATAGCTGTTCCTCCCACAGACCTAAAGCCTTTCTTGCGCCATCAGTTGCGGAGATGCTGGCAAAGGCAGTGGGACAACGAAGTGTCAAACAAGCTACATATGATCAAACCAAGAATAGGGAAATGGATGTCTGAAAAAACGGCAAGACACAAAGAAGTGCTTCTCTGCAGGTTAAGAATAGGTCATACCTATGGCACACACTCTTACCTCCTTTCTGGAAGTGATCCTCCAAAATGTGATAGGTGTGGCGACATTCTTACAGTCCTCCATGTCCTTGTCCAGTGCCCGGAAATAGAAGCACAGCGCAAAAAGTACTTTTATCCCGCATATCGTGAGCACATCCCCCTTCATCCAGCATTCTTTCTTAGCCATGAGCCGCTTTTTGATTTTAATGCAGTCTTAAAATTTTTAGCAGATGTAAACACTTTACAAATCATCTGGCCAGGGTATCTGTAGCGCAGCCTCGTCTTGGAGGCTGCAGCTGCAATGCAAAAAGGTTGTACAGCACGTGCCTCTCAGCCCTTGATTTCAAGGAACTCCTTGAGGCACTAGTGCTATTGTATACGTCTTAGTATATTGTCACAGACAAAACAACAAAAGACTTCCGTCGACGCTATAGATGTTTTATAGAACAACTCTGGCACCTTCGTCGTTGTCTTCTTCGATGATCAACCCGACGTGCCTAGCATGGAATTGCACCGAGTGGCTTTCAGTCGTGTCAAGGTCGTGGCATTACCCCCCTCCCTAGAAGCATCGTCTCGATGCAGAACATTGATGCACTTGGGGGGTGCCACAGTGATACTGTTAAGGTATACGTAGATGATGAGAGAGGTGTAGAGCTTTGAGGTCAGCGGGAGTAGTAAAGCTTCAACCGAGAGACGTGAACGACATCGGACAGGCGTGGGCGTCGGGGACGGCGAGTGGTGCCTTCTACTTCAGGAATCACTTCGTATGTCACGTCGCCGAGTCGTTGAACGATCCTATAGGGTCCAAAGTAGCGGCGCAAAAGTTTCTCCGACCGACCACGCTGGCGGATCGGTGTCCACACCCATACTTTGTCACCAGGTTGATAAGTGACGTCTCGGTGACGAAGATTGTATCGGTTGGCGTCGTTGTGTTGTTGGTAGCGGATACGCATTCGTGCGAGCTGGCGCGCCTCTTCGGCGCATCGAGCGAATTCGGCAGCATCAGTGACAACATTAGAACAGTGGGTGGGTAAAAGCATCGCGTCCAACGTTGTTACAGCTTCCCGGCCATGCACCAAGCGAAAAGGGGTGAAGCCGGTAGTTTCTTGAACGGCAGTATTATACGCAAACGTAACATATGGGAGAACGTCGTCCCAGTTCTTGTGGTCGACGTCAACATACATGGAAATCATATCAGCGATCGTTTTGTTTAGCCTTTCTGTAAGCCCATTCGTCTGGGGATGGTAAGCAGTGGCTTTGCGGTGAACTGAACCACTGAGATGCATGATATCTTCTGTGAGCTGCGCAGTAAATGCTGTGCCCCGGTCGGTTATAACCACTGTCGGAGCACCGTGGCGGAGTACGATGCCATGTACAAAGAAGGTCGCAATATCATTAGCAGTGCCTTGTGGGAGAGCTCTGGTTTCAATGTAACGTGTAAGGTAGTCTGTGGCTACAGCAATCCAACGGTTACCAGCCCGCGACGTGGGGAATGGTCCAAGCAAATCTATGCCGACTTGCTGAAAAGGGATCCGTGGAGGATCAACGGGATGGAGAAGTCCAGCGGGACGCAGGGGTGGTGTTTTGCGTCTCTGGCAGTCGCGGCATGTCTTCACATATTGCTTGACATCACGGCGAAGGTTAGGCCAGAAGTACTTTTGGCGTATGCGTGAGAACGTCCGTGCGAATCCCAAGTGGCCCGAAGATGGCTCGTCATGAGAGGCCCGCAGGATGTCGTCACGTAGTGCAGACGGCACTACAAGGAGGCAGGCGGTTGCGGTTGAGTGAAAACCCAATTTGTAGAGGACGCCATCGCGGAGAAAATACGAAGATAACGTTCGGACGAACATACGAGGCGGCTCTGGTAGACGGTTCTCAAGGTAGTCGATGAGAGGCCGGAGTTCTGAATCATCGCGCTGTTGCTTGCTGATGTCTGACACTGTGACAATGGAAAGAAATGCGTCCTCTTCATCAACATCGAATGGCGACGGTTGAAGAGGAGCACGCGAGAGGCAGTCGGCGTCGGTGTGTTTACGCCCGGACTTGAACACGATCGTCATGTCGTATTCTTGCAAGCGAAGACTCCAGCGTGCGAGACGGCCAGAGGGATCCTTCAGATTGGCGAGCCAGCACAATGAATGGTGATCTGTCACAACTCGAAACGATCGGCCGTACAAATATGGGCGGAACTTAGCAATTGCCCACACAACAGCCAAGCATTCCTTCTCCGTAGTCGAATAGTTCCTTTCAGCTGGAGACAAAGTGCGGCTTGCGTACGCAATGACGCGCTCGGCTCCATCTTGCCACTGTACGAGGACGGCACCAAGGCCAACGTTGCTGGCATCCGTGTGCAACTCGGTGTCACTGTCTTCGTCAAAGTGTCCTAGAACGGGAGGTGTTTGCAGACGTTTCTGTAGTTCACAGAAGGCCTCTTGTTGGTCCTGCTCCCAGACAAACGGAACATTATCCTTTGTTAGCCGCTGCAAAGGTTCGGCTATCCTTGAAAAGTTAGCCACGAAGCGTCTATAATATGCGCAAAGCCCTAGAAAACGGCGGAGTTCGTGTTTGTTCGCAGGTGTAGGAAACGAAGCGACAGCAATGGTTTTGTCGGGGTCTGGTCGAATGCCTGCGTAGCTGACAACATGGCCTAAAAATTTGAGTTCGTCATACCCGAAATGGCATTTTTCAGGCTTTAAGGACAGGCCAGCAGCACGAATTGCGTCAAGAACTGCTTGTAAGCGCTGTAGGTGCTGCTCAAAAGTGTCAGAAAACACAACGATATCATCTAAATAGACAAGGCATGACTGCCACTTGAGACCTGATAGTACTGTGTCCATCATGCGCTGAAAGGTAGCAGGCGCAGAGCACAATCCGAAAGGAAGGACCTTGAATTCGTATTGTCCATCAGGCGTAATAAAGGCGGTTTTCTCACGGTCACGGTCATCAACCTCTATTTGCCAGTAGCCGCTGCGTAGGTCCATCGATGAGAAGTATCGGGCATGTCGAAGGCGGTCCAAAGAATCGTCGATGCGGGGAAGGGGATAAACGTCTTTCTTCGTAACGTTGTTAAGCTTGCGATAGTCAACACAAAAACGCATTGTACCGTCTTTCTTTTTCACCAGAACTACAGGTGACGCCCATGGACTGGTGGAGGGCTGTATGATGTCGTCGGTAAGCATTTGTTGGACTTGATTGCGGATGGCGTCTTGCTCTTTACGAGAAACACGGTAGGCACGTTGGCGCACGGGTCTTTCATCGGGATTTGTAATAATTCGGTGTTTCGCAATAGGCGTTTGGTTGACCTTCGATGTTGAAGCGAAACAGTCCGCAAAAGACTGTAAAAGGCTCCGAATGCTAGCCTGTTGTCCACCTGATAATTTTGAATTCACATCAATCTTGCTGTTGGCCGGTACGTCCCAGGTAGCATCTGCACCATTCTGTCCTACAGTTAAACAAGCAGGATTGTCACTGACTGGCTCCAAATAGGCGATGGCAGTTCGTGGGGCGAAGTGCTGGTATTCACGACTGAAATTAGTCACTAAAATCTGAGCAGTCCGTGACGACAGCTGCAAGATGCCGCGAGCTACGCAAACCTGTCGAGCCAACAAGACTGACAGATTGCCTTCAGCGATTCCGAGATGGGGAGGATCGTCGTCTGTTTCCACAGTGATCAACGTAGTACTCCGTGGTGGCAAAGTAGCGCAGTCACCAGAAACGCGTAACACCGTGGACTGTAGGTGATAGTCGTCCGAATGAGTTGCATGTTCGCTGGAAAAAGTGACAAGCAACTCGCGAAGGTTTATGATTGCCCCGTACTCTAGAAGAAAGTCCATACCGAGAATGATCTGCCTAGAGCACTCTGCCAGTATAATAAATGAAGCGACAAACGTGGCCTCACGAATGCGTACCCTCGCAGTGCATTTGCCGGTCGGTGTGAGAACATGACCGCCGGCTGTACGGAGCTTAGGTCCGGGCCACGGTGTCGTCACCTTGCGAAGTGCAGTAGCCAGTTGTCCGCTTAGAACAGAATAATCGCCACCAGTATCGACAAGAGCGGTTACCGGGTGGTTATCTACAGAAACGAGTATGTCGGCTGAAACAGGTTTACGGTTTTCGAATGAAGGTGCCGAAGGTACACAGTCATCGTTGTCGTCATCGTTATCGTCGTCGGTGACGTCGCCGTCGGGGTGTCGCAGCGGAGGATCTTTCGAAGTGCGTTGTACAGCGGCCCCACCCCCCGAGGTCGCTGTTCTTAGTTTCCCCGACTTGGGCTCGTGGGCCGGTTGCCCACAGAAGCGGAGAACGTAGTGTAGTGACTAGGTGACGCCGATCGTCGAGGAGGTGGTGATCGTGACTGGCGCCTCTGTGGAGACGGAGATCGGCTCGTTGGCAGGGACTGTTCAAACGGTGGGAACTGCGCGTACGGCGACGAATCTCGACTGGCCAGATATTGCCGTATGGCCAGATATTCAATCCGTATCGGAATTTTTATAGTCATAACTTCAATCATTAGTCATTGTCATTATTTTAATACCAATATATTTTACGCAATTTACAGCGACTTGATTTTTAGGCCTTTTTACAGCCACGTTATATCAACCATCTATAACTCATATGCCACTCTATTTATACTAAATTGAAAAACCATCACCATTTGTCATGGCGCTCTTTGGCCATATCTTGCCCTTGTGCCAATAAAAGCCATATATTATTACGATGGTTCAAAAAGGCTAGGAAGCCTCGTTCCTTTGGTGGTAGTCGAACTTAAAACCTTTCGTGTTAATTACAGCGAAGTTAATTAAAGCTCATATAATTACGTTCGAGGTAATTAAGGCACTCGAACCCGCGATCTATGATGGAAGTCAGAACGTTGAACTTTTATGGGAGTGATATCCACGCCCTTTGGTTAAATAAGGCGAATTAAAGCACAGTTAATTAAGGTAGAGTTATTTAAGGCATTCCAACTCATTACCTTTGTTGGAAGTGGAAGCTTCAACTTTTGGTGGGAGTGGAACCCACGACCTTCCGTTGTGCGCAGCTTGTGACGAACACCGTTGGTCACATGTCGTCACTGCGCTTCTGCTGACATGGCCTCTAGAGTTCTAAGTGCCCTTTGAATTTTTGACACCTGCGACAACTCCTGAGGCGCGCACTCACTTTATTACCGTGAAGCTGTTTACCTCTAGCCTACGTATGCATCCCTAGCATGCGGTCCGGAGAATGCAACACCGAATAATGCACATACGATGCTCCGTGCAAGGGAGTGAGAAAAGTATCATCGGGCGAGACCCACCGTGTCATACCTTTCCGGCAGAGCCGAAGTTGAAGTATACGGATTCACGCTGCACGCCCATCTCAGCCAACATGGGTACCGTCAAAGCGTGGCTTTCTGTTCTCGAAACACTTTGAGGAAAGTGACTATCAGACGAGCTCTGCTTTGCTGGAGAGCTGCGGCATGTCAGCGGAAGGTCGCTGTGGCATCCTAGTAGCAGGGTCCTTCAATACTTTTCGTCACAACATGAAACTTCCACGTAACGCTATGGGAAAGCTTTATATAGTGGCCGCCGTGCACGCCGCACAACGCTGGCGCTATTGCGCAAGGGTCGACTGCCTGTATGGGCGTGTGAATATTGTCGACACAACGCTCAAATCGCTGTCCTGCTTCTATACAGTGTTCGGAAATGCAACACGAACAATTTAGAACCTCTGCTGCCGCCGCCGCTGCTGCTGCTGCTGCTGCTGGAGTGACCTAAAATACTGGGAGAGTCTCCAAAGCACCGGCTTCCGCGTGAAGCTTTTCGGGGAATTGCCGCGCCGCGCCACTGCTGTACCGGACACGTTAAAGCCCCTGTATAAGAAAAATACCGCCATCCTTTGATCAGCGCCGCTTCGCTCTCTCCTGTATCTCCGATTGGACGATGATAGCGCGCGCTTTCACTTCTTTATATTATTTTTTTCGCCTCAAAGCCATGTTGAAAGGCCTCTGCGCAGTCGCAGTCGCCAGCGGCGGCGCGCGCGGCCTGAAAGCTTCAACGTGGACTTTCTAGGTGCGCGACCGTCGACTTGTTTTCGCAAGCAAAAAGTAAATAAAAAAACAAGCGCTTTAGGAGAGGAGACGGCGGAGGAAAGAGTAGATGGCGGTACTTTTCTTATGAACCTTTTCACAAACCGACGTTTGAGCAGCGCCATTGGCCGACACGGGCGACGTCTAGCGTCAGAACATGTTATGCCGCCATTTTGGGCTGTGAGCCTTGCGAGAGCAGGCCGGCCGCACTTCGGTTGTGTGATCTTCGCCGCGCATTATTTCGATTGTTTTCTTCCGCTTCGCTTGCCTTGTGCCGCTTGACTTGTTACATGTTTCACGTGCTCGTGTGAGCGCTCAGTGTAGTGTGCCATGGCAACAGCAAGCCCAGCCTGTGGGTGTGGTGTTTCGTCGTCGGTAGCGGCGGCAGCCGCGTCTGCTTCGTCGAGACCTGGCGTACTAATCAGCGGTATATTTCATTGTTATTTCTGGGAACATGTGACTGTATCGTCGATTGAATCTGATCACCATTACGTTTCGCGGATGAGGGTTGCCTCATTTAGCGAATGTAAGCGCGTACGTAGCTGTCGGGCAATGCTTAGAACCAGGCGCTGGCAGCTCGACGACGCGTGTGTGTGGTTGGTAGATATGCGGTGGTTACTCTATACTCTTCTGACGCAACTGAACAGCTCAATCATGCAAAATGTATTGAACCTGGTGCAGTGCAGGGTGCTTATAACCAAATGTCAAAGCATAAGCGTTGCGATCGATCAGCGCCGTGCCTGCAGCGAACCAACGCGCGGCAGTGATCAGAGATGCCAGCGCAACTGATGCAGCCCAGGTGCTAGACTTGTATTTTTTAATATTTAGTATTTGTTTATTTATTTATACATACTGTCAATCCCAATAGGCATTATAACAGGACTTGTTATAAAGATATATTTGTTTTCCTATTTTTTATGTTTCTATACCTGGAATGGCTTTTCTTTCGAATGTCGTAATTTGGAACAAGCTTCGCTCACGGTGAACCTTAACGTAGATCATGCGCGAAGTTTGTATTGAAGATATCGCGTACGGCAAGAATTGTTCGTCCCCGCAGGGGCGTCTGCTCAGCACGCGTTTGGTAAGTTGCGCCACCACGTACCCGAGCACACGAGGTTTGGAACCTCCCGCGTCTAACCGTGCGCGGCTTAGCCGTGTCCGGGGAAAAGGGGATCCTGGGGGTTGAGCCAATGCCGGGTGTTTGGACCTTTACGGCCCCTCGGCGGAGGCAACACACCCCTTTGGCCTCGGCTTCACGTAGACGGCACCCCTGGACTGACCTACCCGGGGGAAATCGGTTGTTGCCTTTTCCTGTCTCTCTCTCCAATCTTCGTCTTTCTCTCTCGCCTTTTCATCTTTCCTGTCGTCTACTCTCTTCTATATTACTTCCGCCCTTCTTGGTAGCGAGGGTTAACCCTGTGTGAGTAGCCGACCTAGGTCATTTCATATTCGGTTATAGTGGTGACGTACAGCTGGCGTCTGCAGGACTTGTTTTTATAAGACCTGTGGCGTCCCCTTGTTGGGCTCCACGGTGGGCGGCTGGCGTTACTACCGAAAACTGAAAATTTTCCATGGATAGCTCCTTTCCCAAGCTCTCGGATCGCCCTCAGAAACGAGGGCGCACCGAAGAAATATTAAAATTTTTTGGTCGCAACACTGAGAATTTCCCCCGCTATCAGGTAATACACTGTGAGAAACCAGGAAAGACAACGAGAATGATCTCGCCCTTCCTCGTTTCCAAAAGTCTAACTCAGACAATTGGCCGAGGCTATAAGGCAACCAGACTTGCGAGTGGCCACCTTCTCTTGGAACTACATGACAAAAAGCAATATGAAAAACTTTGTAATCTAGTGTCTCTCGGGGACATACCAGTTTCAGTGACCCCACACCGCACCATGAACACCATCCGCGGTGTGATTTCCGATGATGATCTCATGGAGCTGAGCGAGACTGAACTTCTGGAAGAATGGAAAGAACAAAATGTGATCAACGTAAAACGAATGAGAATGAGGCGTGATGGTAAAGAAATTGACACTAAGCAACTAATACTCACATTCGGTTCGAGTGTGCTGCCAGAAACCATCGAGGCAGGTTACATTAAAATCCGAGTAAGGCCGTACATCCCCAACCCTCTCCGTTGCTTCAAATGCCAAAGATTTGGCCACAGTTCACAGAACTGCCGAGGCCGTCAGACTTGTGCAAAATGCAGTGCGAACGAACATCTCTCTGAATCATGTGAAAACACTCTCCACGGTGTGAACTGTGATGGGGAGCACGCGGCATACTCGCGGTCGTGCCCCACCTGGAAAAGAGAAAAAGAAATAGTATCAATCAAAGTAAAGGAGAACATATCATTCAAGGAGGCACGTAGGCGGGTATCATACCTGCCCAAGAACACCTTTGCCGATGTGGCGCGTCAGGGGGCAGCGACACAACGGTTTCCGGCGGCTGTCCGGCTCACGCGCGGTGAGCTGCCAGCGACGCCATCCGCCCCCTCGGCGGCTGCAGCTAGCGCTGCTCCACCACCTCAGAACAAGGGGCCATCGACCTCCGGGCTGGTGGCCTCAGGGATCTAGTCCATCGAGACGAGGCCCGCACGTAAAACAAACCGCTCGCAAGAGCGGGTGCCCAGAGCCTCGCAAGAGGCCATGGACTCAATAACAAGCCAGACGGCGCCATCAGCGCCTAAGGAGCGCCGTGAATCTCGCGATCCCTCCAAACAAGAAAAAGCCCGCATCACAGGGCCCGACAAGGGCTCTGTGAAGTAACTGCTCTCTCTTAAACACACAGCACAAAAAACATTCCCACGATGAATACACAAATAATACAGTGGAACGTCAGAGGACTCCTTCACAACCTCGACGACGTTAAAGACATCCTACACAGGTTTAAGCCTAAGGTGATGTGTGTTCAAGAAACGCACCTGAAATGTACACAAACAAATTTTCTCAGACAATACGCTATTTTTCGCAAAGACCGCGATGACAATGTTGTGTCATCCGGTGGTGTGGTTATCATAGTAGACAGAGGTGTTGCCTGCCGGGAATTAAAACTTCGTACGCCCCTAGAGGCAGTTGCCGTCCGAGGGGTGTTGTTTGACAAGCTAATCACTATTAGTTCAATATACATCCCTCCCAGCTATTCACTTAATAAAACGGAATTTCAAAATTACATAGATGAACTTCCTGCTCCATACATAGTTGTCGGAGATATAAATGCACATAACACCTTGTGGGGAGACTCTCGTTGCGATGCGAGAGGTCGCCTGATTGAAAACTTTCTGTTTTCCTCACGAGCATGTATACTAAATAAGAAAGAGCCAACGTACTACAGCGTGGCGCATAATACATACTCCTCCATAGAATTAAGTATCGTGTCGTGTACGCTAATCCCGTACTTGGAGTGGTCCGTTATCAAAAACCCTTTTGGGAGCGACCACTTCCCAATCATGTTAAACTTAACAAAACAAGATGTATGCTCACCACACATTCCTCGATGGAAAGTTGACTCGGCTAACTGGGAACTTTTCCAAGAAATAACATATTTAAGCCGGGATAACATTGCCTCTTTTAACATAGACGATGCTGTGGTGTATATAACAGGTTTTATCATTGACGCTGCTGAAAGTTGCATACAACAATCTAACGGACTGGCTAATAAGCGTCGCCTGCCTTGGTGGAACGAGGAATGCCAAAAAGCACGTAAAAAGCAAAACAAAGCCTGGGGATTGCTTTGCAACTCCCCAACAGCTGAAAACCTGATAAATTTTAAACAAGCAAAGTCGCAGGGCAGAAAAACGCGTCGACGTGCAAAGAGAGAGTGTTGGGAAAGGTACATTTCCAGTATTCATTCTTACACGGACGAGACCAAAGTCTGGAATAGGGTAAATAAACTAATAGGCCGGGAGTCACATCCCCTACCCTTAGTACGTAGCCAAGGTGATAGCCTGGAAGACCAGGCGGATTGTTTAGGTGAACACTTTGAATATGTATCAAGTGAATCGCACTATACAGAAACTTTCCTGAAGTTCAAAGAACGCGAAGAGCGGCAGCCCCTTAACCGCAAAGATTCTTCAAGTGAGGCTTACAATCGACCATTTAGCTTAGCCACACTTAAAGCATCTCTCACATGTTGCAACAAGTCGGCGCCAGGTGGCGATCGTATTATGTATGAAATGGTTAGATACCTACACCCTGAAACACTGAAAACACTCCTGTCTCTTTTTAATGCCATGTGGGCGGCTGGGTGTATCCCGTCCTCATGGAAAGAAGCCATAGTCATACCGATTCTTAAACAAGGCAAAGACCCGTCCTTAGCCAGCAGCTACAGGCCAATAGCTCTAACAAGCTGCCTGTGGAAGCTGTATGAAAAAATGCTGAACCGGCGCTTAATTTGTTTCCTAGAAAATAACAAAATACTAGACCCCTTCCAGTGCGGCTTCCGAGAAGGTAGGTCGACAATAGACCACCTTGTTCGCATCGAGGCAAACATCCGAGATGCATTTATTCATAAACAGTTTTTACTTTCTGTATTTCTAGATTTAGAGAAAGCGTACGACACGACATGGCGCTTCGGGATTCTGCGAGATCTTTCTGCGATGGGGGTCCGCGGAAATATGTTAAACACAGTCGAAAGCTACCTGTCTCACCGCTCGTTTCGTGTAAGATTAGGCAATGTTTTATCGAGAAGATTCACCCAAGAGTCTGGCGTGCCGCAAGGGGGTGTGCTTAGTTGCACACCCTTTATTGTCAAAATGAACTCCCTGTATACAGTCATTCCACGCAGCACGTTTTATTAAGTGTATGTCGATGATGTACAGATAGGTTACAAATCATGTAACATTGCTATTTGTGAACGACAGGTGCTACTTGGATTAAATAAATTGTCTAAATGGGCGGATGTAAATGGGTTTAAGATAAACACACAGAAATGTACATGCATACTATTCTCAAACAAAAGAGGCATGACACCGGTGCTAAATCTCACGATCAATCGAGAGGAACTATCCATGAGCAGTGAGCACGAATTCCTGGGCATAATTCTGGACTCTAAGCTAACTTTCATCCCCCATCTTACATATCTGAAGATAAAATGTCTGAAGATTATGAACCTTTTAAAAATTCTCTCGCACACAACATGGGGTAGTGATCGAAAATGCCTGCTAAACTTGTACAACAGTCTCGTCCACTCGCGCCTTGATTACGGAGCTATCATTTACAATTCCGCAACACCAAGTGCATTAAAAATACTAGACCCCGTTCACCATCTGGGCATCTGCCTCGCGACCGGTGCTTTCCGAACAAGTCCGATCGAGAGCCTCTATGTAGCGTCGAACCAGTGGTCACTCCATCTGCAGCGTTCATATAGCAGTTTCACATATTTTCTGACAGTACAAGCAAACAATGAACATCCCTCTTATCCCACCATAAACGATATGACCGCTGCTGCACTCTTCTATAACCACCCTGAAGCGAGGAAATCGTTCTCTTTACGTGTAAGGAATCTTGGAGAGCAAATGGGTGTTCCAGTGCTTGATCATCGTCCTATGGCTCCTGCGAAACTGTTACCGCCGTGGCAGTGGCAGCTCATAGAGTGTGACACATCATTCGTAGAGGTCACTAAGCACGCACCAGATGCACATATCAAAATGCATTTGCTTGAACTCCAGTCCAAGTACACATGCACAGAGTTTTATACAGACGCTTCTAAGTCACGTGGCGGGGTGCAGGCGCGGATCCAGGGGGGATGTCCGGATGTCCTGACCCCCCCCCCCCCCTCAGATTTCTGCATCGCCCCATCGCTGACAGGGGGATGGCCCTGTCGCAAAAAAATATGGCCACCAGCATTCTTCAAAAGTATTTTTCGCGAGTACCCGTGGTATCAGCCATGTAGAAGTAAAGCTATAGCTCGCTCACAAGCTTAGTTCTATTCCGTAGGAGTGTGGTGTCGCGAAGTTGCCGTAGTTATTTTTTCTCATGAGCACCTTGGACCTCCTGGCGCCTGCCGTGCCTTACTCGTCCCGTCGGTGGCGTCGAATGAACAAGGGGACGTCCCTTTTGCCAAACACGCCGAGGTCCGCTCGAGCGCCTTCGCGCCTGATTAACTTAGTTTCCCCTTGGGGTGTCAACGGTTGCCTCGTTGGCTGTCATCGGTTCCGCGACCAACCTGCTTAATGAAAGAGATCTCTTGCTGAAGTGTTCATATATAAATAATAACAACTAACAGCTAAACTAAGAACTACGCATAAGCAACTTTTTTTAACTGTAGCACTCATTGCGATCACAGTTACACGTTGACAATATCCAGTACGACACAGTACCGTTCGTACGCTACAATTTTTTCAGTGTAACTTCGCAGTTTTATTGTCGTACCTGCAGTTTTATTGTCGTACCAGCATAGGAGGCTCAAGCCCACCGGATCCGTTTATCCGAGTGGGCGTTCTCGCGGAGCGGGGCGAAGCCCCGAGCCGCGGCTGCGAAGTGGGGGAGCGTGACGTCAGCGGCCAACGCCAGCGCGCGGGCCTAGGATGGCGTCGCGTGGTTAGAGAAACGGGAGCAGATGCGCGCCTTGTGTAAAAGGATGACGTCGCGTGGGAAACAAAACATGAAGACGCTGGCTCGCGCTCTCGCCTACTACGCCACATCGTTATTCTTGTAGGTGGCGTCGTGAGTCTTCATACGCGGTGATTCGCATATCGTAAACAACTAGCGTAGTGGTTGCTGCGTTGGAGCGGAGCGTTACGCCCGTATTCAAGAACGTTCCTCTAGTCAACACACCACCACGACTCAAGAGAGAAGATGGCACCGCCATCCCTCCACAGAAGTGGTCACTGAGCTTCATAATCATTCACGGGAATTCATGAGAATTGTCGCGTCTTTATTCTCGATTATTCTGCGCAGTACGACAATTGAAATTTGGAGTCTGATATCTCGGAGCACGGACACGCTAGAATAATTCTTCCGACTGATACTGTGTATACTCGACTGTCTCTAAGTTTTCAATACAAACATATACCCACTTACTGTAGTCAACAAACAATAATTGTTCAATTTTATTTAATTGGGCTGCTCACAGCGATAATTATCATCTCACTTTGTGCCCCCCTAGCCACAAAACTTATTTGCACAGGTGGTCTTCGCGTGCCTCCCAGTGCCTAACTTTAAGAAAACCATAAAACTTAGTTTTAAGCAACCTGTATTATCAGGCGCAACCGCCAAGCACATGGCTGTATTGGGTAACGTCCTTTTCCTATAAGCTCGGAGAAACCGATACCTAGCTTCGCTACAGATCGTCTTCCTCTTTCTGGGGTTTTACGTGCCAAAACCAGTTCTGATTATGAGGCACGCCGTAGTGGAAGGCTCCGGATTAATTTTGAACACCTGGGGTTCTTTAACCTGCACTACAACGCAAGAACACAGGCGTTTTTGCATTTCGCCTCCATCGAAATGCGGCCGCCGCGGCCGCGATTTGATCCCGCGATCTCGTGCTCAACGCCTGGGCTGACTGAGCCACCACGGAGGGCTACAGGTGTATAAAACGCGGGTTTATCGTGAGGAAAAACGGTAAATTTCGGTAAATAAGAAAGGCTACTATCATCATCATCATTGACAGAAGCTGACCCCCCCCCCCCCCTCAGAAAAAACCTGGATCCGCCCCTGACGGGGTGTCGTATGCAGCCATCGGCCCATCCTTCTCGGAATCCGGTGTACTCCACCTGGAAACAAGCATCTTTACGGCTGAGGCCTATGCAATATTGTCGGCTGTGAATCATATAACGAAAAGAAAACTTCAAAAAGCAGTTATATTTACAGACTCTCTAAGCGTTGTGAAAGCCCTGATGTCACTCTGCAAACACAAAAATCCTGTACTCATTGAGCTCCATTCCACTCTATGCAGAGCGTATATGTCAAACCGGCATGTCATTATATGCTGGGTGCCGGGTCATAGAGGCATCGAGGGCAATGTTCTTGCCGACCAAATGGCCACGTCAATAACACCGCACACTTTTAACCCTACAGCTGCTGTCCCTGTAAGAGATTTGAAAACTTTCTTGCGAAAGAAACTGCGAAGCCACTGGCAACGCTTGTGGGACGCTGAAACAGATAATAAGCTTCACCTGATTGAACCACAGTTAGGTTTCTGGCCCCCCGTAACGAAAACACGACGAACTGACGTCCTATTCTGTCGTCTCAGAATAGGACACACGTACGGCACCCACAGTTTTTTGCTGACTGGTGATGAACCACCAACCTGTGGTAGACGTGGAGAGAGGCTGACCGTCCTCCACGTCCTGCTGGAGTGTCGGGAAGCCGAAAGAGAGAGAAAGAAACATTTTCCTCTAGCATACCGCCATTGTGTTCCTCTCCATCCTGCTATGTTTCTTGGTGAAGAGCCGCTTTTTAGCACTAAAGCTGTCCTAGGCTTCCTGGACGATGTGGTCCTGCATGTTAATAGTCCAATCATTTCGTAGCGCATCCTCTCTCTAGAGGATGCTGCTGTGATAGTAGTTCAGCATATATAGCACATGCCTCCAGGCCCTTGCACTTCAAGGGCTCTGTTAAGGCAGAAGTGCTTTTTGAGAACTTTCGCCTCTGACATATTTTAGTATACCATCATTCTTTCACCATGCATCTCTCATGTCGATAGCACACTTCATTACTTATTGCCATATTCTTATTACCTATAGATTTTACACACTTTACAGCGACTATTTTAGGCACCTTTACAGCCATGCCACATCTGTTTTATTCACACCTTATGATTCACCATTCATACCACTGACAAGCCATTATCATCGCCTTGGCGCTCTTTGGCCACATCTGGCCCTTGCGCCAATAAACTCTAACAATCATCATCAAGAATTGTTCGTGTGCGCTATCTCTGAAGCGAAATAAGCCAATAACATTGCAGCGTTAGGGCCATCTCTTTCTCTTGTTTCCCTTACACCGTCTCACTGTGCTATGTTCATAATAAAGTGATGTCGAGTCTTAACAACTGTCGAATAAATACATATGCATATGACTGTCAACCACTACTGACCGTGAGTGAAAAGCGCTTAGTGGTCAGCGAAGCGGTCACTGCACGCACGTATTTCACTTGATCGACTGTGCGAATAATTTTTTTGCGTTACTTTTATTCTTGCAAGCATGATGCTATTGTCCGCGTACCCATGCGTATACCGTTTTTTACGTCCTTACTTGCCCGGGCTAATTTACCGCGTTTCTACGCCACGCACAGTTAGCGCATTAACGGTTCCTGAACTCTAGCACTGGCGCTATGCCGCGCTGATGAGGTTGACACGTTCGTTTTTGCATTCTCTTGCTGCCCAAGCAAATAGACAAACGCTCAATGATGGGTGAGTTCGATTCAGCACCACACTGTTGAAGTTAATTACCTTTATGGGCAGGGCCGCGCAGGGTGCGTGAGAACCGAGAGACAATGTTTTGGTGGACACAGGGTCTGCATACATCTTCCACAGGACACAATTTTTGCAGATCGTCGCGAAGTGTATTTACGGACTAGTTCTCTCGCAGAGTGCTCCAATTTGTCGTATACCGGTGTCACACGGCCACTTTTGACAGCGATCGAGACCGATCTGGATCGGAATGTCCAACCGCGATAGGCTCCCTTTCGCAGATTGAGCAAAGATGCCAATCGTGACCAAGAAATTCGACCCATATCGGGCTCGATCGCGATCAAAAGTGCGCCGTGTGACCCCCGTATTAGGCACTGGAATGAAGTCGTGTTTCAAAGAATAACAAATGTAGCCTCTGCCACTACATACGAGAAAATGTTGTTCGAAGAGCTGACAATTCTCGTAACCTATTGGGAAATGTGCCTGAAAGAGTTTACCAAAATCCGTTATTTTACTGATGTGTGGATTGGTTCACATTAGACTTGTCTCCTTCGTGTCTCATTAGACTTAGGAGGAGACACGTGGCCTTTCTGCGCTCGGGAAGCGCGCGGAAAGCGTGAGGCGTCTGCTACGTGCTTTAGTTTTTTGGCGTTTAGTTTCTACGCAAGGCACTTGGAGGCTATTTAACTTCAATGGTGCTGTACGGCATGGAACATACTCATCTTTAAGTGTTGTCTTTGTGCTGGAGCAGCAAGATATTACAAACAATCATTTGTAGAACGGCATCAGCACGGCCTAGTTCCGGTGCTAGAGTTCGGGAGCGGTAATGTGGGAACTGTGAGTGCGGTGAAACACGTAAAATACAGTTATACGCACAAGGAGAGAACGAAGACAAGGTTATTCACATGGGAAAGCGGGCAAAAGGGTAATGCATGCACGAATTAAAAAAAAAGTAAATTACTCACGCAGTCAACTGCTGTACTTACGTGCAGTGACAGCTTCGCTCCACACTACGAGCTTATCAGTAACGGTCGCCAGTGGTTTACAGCCATATTCACATGTCTTCATTCGACAATTTGTTAGCCTCGACTAGTACTTTATTATTCAAAGAGCTCAGAAAGAGGGCATAAGGAAAACGAGAGAAAGAGTACAGACGGCCGTTCCACAAGTTTTTGCACAAGCGGTGTCCAACAGAAAGAGGCTTTACAGATATCAAAATAAAGTTCAATTAGATATGAATACCAGCATTTTGCTGTGTAAATTAAATAACTGCCGAATCAATAATATGTTAAGCAATGTACAAACGTAAAGGTGTTATTTCAGTCACCGACAAAACCGTTAATGATTACATGCGGTTCGAGCAAGCACGAGCGCGACTTCAAACAAAAACAATAAACTGCAATGCCACCGGCGCTGCGAGCTTAAATAAGTTCAGTTCATCACAGGAGGAAAAGAGAGCGAGGTTGGAGGTGATGATGCAATGCCTAGCAATGCGGAGGAGGCGCGTAACCATGGAATGAGAAAATAGAAGACAGAAAGTAACGGAACATCGGGAGTGGTGATGCATTGTGGGGATGACATTACGCCATATGATTATGAGAAACGAGGAAGGAGGGGAGACTGGGAGTGATGATGTAATGCGGAAACGACAGTATTAAAATTACGCCGTACGTTTAAAATGGTGTAGGGACTTTACGTATGATAGGTCATTGAGAAATGAAAAACGAGAGGGGTCTGAAGGTGATGTGATACGGATAGAGACATCCGGTAATCGCGCCAGAAGCATTGAATCTTACATCTGCGTCATCTGCATTTGCCCGGCCTCTCCTCCTTTTTGGAATTTTTCCATTTATAGACAAACTAATTTTTTTTCTATATTGAAACAGATGGCTATTGCTGGCCCAGCAATTTATTCATTTGTCATGCAAAAGTTTTACTGTTAAAATAGTCTTGTTATATAATCCGTGAAAATGACCACCTTTGATGCACTACAAATATTGCCATTAACTTTAAGTATCAGTACTGCTATTGTCTTTAATGGCAGTAAAACATAAAAAGGTTACGTCCTTGTAAATCAGTTGACTCTTTTCATTATATAATTACAGTCACGAATTAATCGATCAGCAATTTATTTGCTATGTACGAACTATAAAGGAAATAGGAAATACATAGGAAATAAATTGGTAAATTTACTTTCATGTTAAGAAAGAAACACCAGAGCATGGGAGGCAGTCTTGAAAGCAAATTGAACGCATGACATAAATGAAAGTAAATGAAAGGCGCAAAGCGTTAGCATGAGCAAGCCGTTTATATCTGGTTCGTTCCCCTGGTTATGCGCAACATCTCGAGCTTATTCTATTTTGCAGCACATTTACATTCGTCATGCCACACTTATCTAAATTAAGATACCTCCGCTCACGATTAAGTGCGCTATGAACGTGTACCTGAAACAGCCACGCAAGTGCGGACAATTGCGGTGACAAACCTGCAAGCATAGAAGGAAATATACAAAATCCCCGTATTTAGGGCACACAAATGCGTATTCTGTGCGGTGAGTCGCTCAAGTATTATCTTGCAGTGACATGGTATTTTATAGGACCGTAATTATTGCAATGTTGGCTAATAGCGACCAAAACATCACACCCATAGCAGACGCCCGCCGCTTTGGCGCAGCTTCCACAGCGGAGAAAGCCCAAGAGTCCAGCACAGAAGCGCCGCGGCATGGCAGTTCCCCGGAAACATTTCACGCTCCTCCATGCATTCGCGCGGAGCTTTGGCCACTCTCCCAGTATTCTAGGTCACTGTACTGCTGCTGCTGCTGCTTCAAGCCGGCACACATGACGTCATGGCGGTAGGCGCGCAACGCCGCGCTTGCCGGCGTGCAGCCGCGGCGAGCTCAGAATCATCCAAAAATACAGCCATCCGTAAAAAAAATATGGAAAATAAACACTGCGTATCAAAACAGTCGCGTCTTCCGAGAGGACTTTCGATGTTTCCCTCATCTTTGTCATATTTTTGTTCAGTATCTCTTTAAACCCACAGCGAGGCTTCGCTTCTTTATAGTGAAATAATTATACGGCTAATGAGGCGGGAAATGCGACGTTTGCCTGACAAGACGATGCTCGAAAAAAGGCTAGGAACCCTAGACCTTTGGTGAGAGTCGAAGCTACACCCTTTGGTGTTAACTACGGCAAGGTTATTTAAACCACAGCTAATTACGTTGGAGGTAATTAAGACACTCGAACCTATATACGACCTATGTATATATATATATATATGCGTTTGGGCGTCCAGAGTGACACGCCTACAGCTGCGCGCCAGGCTCCAAAAAGCTGCCACTCAGACTGAACGCTATCTCCGAAATCAAGGCCTGGAGATTTCATCTGACAAATGTGCACTTGTGGCATTTACGCGTAAGCCTATGACGCATTACGGTGTGTTAATCAATGGTCAGATGATAACCATTTGTACGGTCATATAAATTCCTGGGTGTCATAATTGACAGAGACGTTTCATGGAGCCCCATGTATTGTACATGAAAAACCGGTTGACAGGCGTCTGTGACCTTTTGAAATTCTTCGCTGGAAAGACGGGGGGAATGTCGACAAGCGCTATGCTTCGATTATATAGAGTACTTTTTCTCAGCTTCTTGCAGTACAGCTTGCCAGCATTGACTAACGCAAGTACAACAAGCCTACGTACTATACAAAGTGTGCAGGCCCAGGCGCTCCGGATTTGTCTAGGTCTTCCTCGAAGTGCGTCAACGGCGGCAACTATTGCAATCGCCAGAGACCACCTCATAAAGACCCACATCGCAGTTGAAGCAATAAGAATGCACGTAAGGCACCTTGCACGGACTCCTTGCCACCATCTAGCCTCTCTACCTGCGGAGAGACCACACGCCTCGTTCTGCCGAACGGTATCCGCACATCGTGAGGCTATAACATCTTGCTTCACACCTGCCGCGAGACCTACCACTCCTCCTTGGTGCCTCATTCAGCCAACGATCATCCTGACAGTACCTGGCGTCCGGAAAAAGCAGATATGTCATCGCCGGCTCTTAAACAGCTTACCTTACTCCTATTATACGAAAAGTACCGGAATTACACCCACATATCCACCGACGGTTCCGTCTTGCAGAACAGCTCTACCGCCGCTGTCGTTATTCCAGAAAAAGCCACCACTATCAAGATGAAAACATCTCACTTGACAACGTCGACGGCAGCAGAACTGGCAGCGCTTCGAGTCGCACTACATTTTATTAATGATGAGCCAGCACACAAATGGTCCGTTTTCTGCGACTCGAAGACGGCACTGCAGAGTTTACTGTCAGCCTTACGGCGCGGTCCACAGGAACAACTGGTTTTCGAAATCACAGAGGCCATACACCACCTGACTGAAAAAGGACACGAAATAATCTTTCAGTGGCTGCCAAGTCACTGTGGAATTATTGGCAATGAACGTGCCTATCAAGCTGCTCGTTCAGCTCATGAACAAGACAACCGCCTATCGATCCCGCTGTCTAGGACAGATGCTGCAAGGATGCTCCGCCTGCTTGCACGCCAATGCACTTCATCAGACTGGAATAAACCACATTTTATGCACGCCCTATTATACACCTTGGATCCAACCTTAAGCCTTAGACTTCCAACAAGACTTCCCCGAAGAGATGCGACCCTTCTGTGTAGGCTATGGTTGGGCGTCGCGTTCACCAATGCCTACGCGTTCCGCATAGGGATGGCCGACAGTGCAGCATGTGACAATTGTGGAGACGCGGAAACGATTCGTCATGTTCTTTGTCAGCGCCCACAATACAGTGTGCAGAAACAATCGCTCTCCGTCGTGCTGAACCAGTTGGATGACCAGCCGTTATCGGAAGAAACAATTCTGCAACATCGATGCTACTCAACATCGCATCAGAAGGCCGTGCAAGCGCTCCTGCGGTTCCTGAAGTCCACTGGCCTGTGTGAACGTCTGTGATTGGAACGCCTCCTTTGTTACCAATGCCTGTGTTTTTTGTTGTATTTTTTTTGTTTTTTTTTCGCTCTCTCTCTCTCTCTTTGCACTCTCTCCAACCCCTTTATCCCCCACACCAGTGTAGGGTAGCAAACCGGAAACTGACTTCTGGTTAACCTCCCTGCCTTTCCTCTCTCGCTTGCTCTCTCTATATATACGACCTATGATGGAATCGGAACCTCGAAATTTGGTGGGAGCCGTACCCACGCCCTTTGGTCAAATAAGGCGAATTAAGGCGCGGTTCATTAAGGTACAGTTATTAAAGGCACTCCAACTCACGACCTTTGTTGGGAGTTGAACCCTCAACGTTTAGTGGGAGTCAAACTAACGACCTTCCGTTGTGCGCACCTGATGACGAACACCTTTGGTGATGGGACGTCACTGCGCTCCTGCTGACGTGGCCGTAAGGGCCACGTGACTCCACCAGCGGTGCCATGCACAGGACGTCGCCGTGCTTCTAAGTGCCCCTTGAACTTTTCGGACACCTGCGGCAACTCCTGAGGCCTTAGTGAGCACTCACTTTATTAGAGCGAAGCTGTTTACCTCTAGCCCTGTATGCATCCCCAGCATGCATTCCCAAGGGGGAGTACACTGGCCGGCTTACGTCTGAATCAAAGCGCGCGGAAAGGAATGCGTGGGCCGATCCCGGAGATACTGAAATACCGGGCCGACCCGCAGTGGAGGTGAAGCAGCCGTCAAGCACTCGACCAAATTCCAAAAATAAGTTAATATCTTGGGTCCAAATGAAACACCATAAATTCGGCGTTGTAAGAGAAACACTATATATGTAAGATAGTGCACTTAGTGTAGCAAGTTGGCCTTCATGCGCTTTATTTGTTTTAAATCCTGTTTGACGTAACTACTGAATTTACTGGGCAAGTGGCGCTTTTCAATGAACGACTTTCACGCCAACGATTTAGCGAGCTGCGCCATCAATGCACTGGACATCCGTTGCTGCTTAAGGAACATATCGCCTACTTGGGCCACTTAATACATGCAACTGGGCGTGCGGAGAGAGAGGCAACAATTGTCAGGGTTCAGAGGGACCGGTGTGCCAATCTTCTTGTTTCGGAGGCCACGCCCCAGCCGACTTCTCAGCTACATCGCCATATAGCGCAGCGTGTCAGGAAAGACGCACGAGAGAGGAGCCTGGTTGCCCCATTAGAGTACGGCCACGCTAGCGGCAAAAACACGCGGCAAAAACGCGCGTCAACAACGCGCGGCAACGTGTCATGCCGCGCGCGGCAAAAGCGGCAGGAATCGGGTGTTTTGCAGCGTGCCGCGAAATTTGGGTTCGAGACCCATTTCTGCGGCAAGTGCCGCGTGCCGCGAGATGAATGACCAATCAAGAGCATCGATGCTGACGTCATGGATCCGTGGCAGCCGGAACGCCGCCGAATCGACGATCGTCGTCTCTCGCGGTTATAAGGAGGGATTAGTGGACGCTGTCCGATCGTGCCCTTTCCGCTCACGGTGATTGCGCGTTCCGAGAGCGCGCGAGATCTTATCGCGCTGCCGCGCGGTGAGCAGCGCTTGCCACGGTGGCCTCGCGGCAAGGCGCTGACGCGCGGCAACTTGCCGCTCGCGGCATGACGCGCGCGTTTTTTGCCGCTAGCGTGGCCGTACCCTCACGCGTTTCTCAGCGCTCGCATACATAGGCGAGCCCTGCATTACGGATGCAACGCGCACACTTTGCGGCGGCTCTGCTGGATGGCGCTGAGTATTCTTACGGAGGCACGGAACGAGAGACCCGCTGCAGTACAGACCTCCCACAACTTTAGACTGTTAGTGATGATGTTTTTCTGCAATCGCAATTATATAGACACTCCAGCCGCACTTCAGCCGTCGGCGTCGCTGTTACCTTGAGGTTACACATAAAATCCACAGGCGATTAAATCATCGCTGCGCCCCGCAGGCTCTGTGGGAGTTAAAAGCGCAGCCTTCCCGTCGCGCACAACGCTCCGGAGGGAGGGTAGGGAGAGGGGGGGGGGCGCATTTTACTTCGGCTCCGCGTAAGCGACCGTGCGGGCCTACCGGGCCACAAGGCTCCGGGGGAGGGGTAGGCAGGCTGGAGGTCGCATACTACGCCGCCTTCTGGAGCGAGCGCAGAGTCCTTCCTACCGGCGCTCTGTTTTGTCGGCTTAGTTCGCGTTGATGCAAGCTTCGGGACGAAGGTCAATTAGCTCGCTGCTGCTGCCGCGCTTACTCACTACAGCGTTTGACAGCGAGTTTCCCCGGTCATTGACTGAGATGCGTTCATGTTTACTGGTCCGCACGTGACACAATGCTTGTTAATTTTGTTAGTATGCTTATGTTCAAAAGTTTATACAGCCGATAACACTGATATCCATTATTCATACAGATCTCCACTAGTTCCCTATCGGAATCGATGGTTCGCCTTTAGGGTGAAACTGCGACTATTTAGTCCACTGAAGCCCGGGCTATACCTATTGATCCACGATGGTGTCAAAGAAGTTCGTGATGAGTGACACACGCCCAGTGGCACAACCTAGTGTCCCAAGTTGGTGTCAAATAGGTTTAATAAAGAGTGGCACATTCATTCAGCCACTTACCCAGAGACCCAAGTTGGCGTGAAAAAGTCTCATTGAAGAGTGTCACCTACTTAGCGTCACTTAGTGACCCAAGCTGATCCGACAGGTCATTTCCAACTCTGTTCCTTCAGCTCAGCAGACCGATGCCTCGAACCCTTCGACCATGATCTACCTAGTTACTGAAGCCTTATTTACTACATGAGATTCAAGCCGAAAACATTAGCTTTGTGAATCCGGCCATTGAATCCAGATAGCATCGTCATATATTAAAAAATGGCACAAGTAACTGAGCAGCGATCACTCCGTGATGAGATACATGATTAATGTACAAAATCACCGCACAAAATAATTTTTATTAAAGATAACGCAATATTCACTAACTGCACATGAGAATATCTTATTGCAGGCAAAACCTCGTTGTTATTTTCTGGGCGAATGCCACTTCGAGCAGGTTTTTTTTTTCGTAAACCACGTTTCTTCCCAACCAGCAGAATTTTACAATTGCGCCATGAAGTGCACATTCTCAATGCATTTATAGATGTTCCTGATAAGCAGACGCAATGAACGCACGAACATATTGTAGATCAATGACTCAATACAACGGGATTCGTCGACAAGAGCCTCTGAATATTGAAAATGGGTGATTCGCGAATAGTAAAGTGCATTGTTCAAGTTTTATGGCAGTGCCTGATATTAGAATGGCTGCGAATATTATTGCTGTATGTTACGTGATCGGGGAGTGACAGTGCGCAAAATCAGTGGTGTACACAAAAGGAGCGGGGCGGCGAAGAAAGCGACTATTAATGACCTTATACGATGGTTGACGTAGAAGAAAAGTTAAAAGAAGAAGAGGGTTGAGAGATACCATGGGGCGGCATGGTGGTGCTCGAACTCAAGTGAGCACAGGAGAAATCAGCGTCCTCCAGGAGCGGTAGTGAGCTGTCGCACCGTGAGCCCGAGATTCCAGACTCCTACCGGCAGAACCTGGACTTCCCAACCGCCTGGGTGTCTACACGAGGCACGAGCGGCTGGCACGTACCGGCACAGGCTAGCGAACATCGCCGCACATCATCTACTCGCCCACGCAGCCGTAGTTCCAGCAAATCAATACGCACGGGCACCCGCAATGAAACATCAACTACAACGTCTGGCGTTTGCTAGTACTACCACCGTTTTGGATACGACGCTCGTCACTGTCGGCGTCGCTGCGCTTGGCAGGGAAACAGGCCGGCCGACCTCTAACGGCGACGAGTGGTCCGGCCCAACACACAAGTCGTCTTTTCTACGTGAAGGACAGAGTTACGGGACAACGGTTCTTAGTCGGCACAGGAGCGGACGTCAGAAAATTCCCCGCCCACCACTCCGACCAAAAAGCGACACCTGTGTCGTTTTGGCAAGCCATCAACGGCACCAGGATTCCAATTTTCTCGTCACGCTCTGTCATGCTGGCCTAGGTCTTCGACGAGTGTTCTGCTGGATTTTCCTGGTTGCAGATGTCCGTCGTGCATTAGTTGGAGCAGACGTTTTGCACAACTACGGACTCCTTGCCGACGTCCAACGACGCTTCTCATCGACTCCGTGACCCAGCTATCCGTTCGTGGTTACCCATAATCAGGCACATCGCCGATCACGCCTATTTCTGCCATGTTAGACGAACCATTCGCCGCACTCCTGCCGGACTGGACGCAACCGGTGCAACATGACGTGTGCCATCACATCGTCACCTCCGGCCCACCAGTCTATTTCCGACCCCGGCGGTTGTCACCGAAGAAATTCAGGATCGCGCGCGCGGAGTTCGAACATATACTGCAACTTGACATCATCCGTCCTTCCTCAAGTAATTGGGCATCACCACTTCACATGGCGTCTAAGAAGACTGGAGAATGGCGCCGATGCGGTTATTACCGGGCACTAAACAATGTTACAGTTCCTGATCGCTACCCTCTTCCGAACATTCAGGACTTCACGGTAGCGATCTTTTCTGAGATCGATCTCATTCGCGCCTATCATCAACTACCGGTCGCTCAAGAAGAGATTCCCAAGACCGCCATCACCACACCCTTCGGTCTTTTTGAATTTCTCCGCATGCCTTTCGGCTTACAGAACGCGGGCCAATTGTTTCAGCGTTTCATCGATTCCGTCACCTGATGCCTGCCTTTCGTTTTTGCATACACTGACGTCCTTCTCTTCGCAAGCTCTTCCGCAAAACATTTTCACCACTTGCGGTTGTTGTTTTCACGCCTTGCCAGGAAGGAATTGTCATCAACGCCAGCAAGAGCGAATTCGGTCAACTCGAACTCCAGTTCCTTGGTCATATTGTCGACGCTAAGGGCATTCGACCACTGCCGTCAAGATTCGCGTCATCGAAGACCTTCCCCGACCAACCACACTCACCAAGCTCCGCCAATTTCTCGGATTCGTCAATTTCTACCGCCGATTTATCCCCAATTGCGCACGACGTATGACTCCCGTAGACGCTCTACTGGTGAACAAACGTAAACAAGTGCTTCAGTAGAATGAAGAGGGCACCGATGCTTTCACAGGAGTCAAGTCTGCCCTCGCCGACGCCACGCTGCTTAGACACCCAAAGCCAGACGCGCCCACTGCCATCATGACCAACTCTTCAAACACCGACATTGGTGTCGTTCTGCAGCAATTCATCGACAATGCGGGGCCAATGTCTAGGCGTGGCATCCACTCGCCATTCTCTCCAAGAAACTGAAGCCTGCGCAGTCCCGCTACAGCGTGTTCGACCGTGAATTACTCAGAGTTTACCTGGCTATCTGACATTTTCGCCATTTCCTAGAAGGCCGTGCATTTACTGTCTTGACACACCACAAGCCCCTTGGCACGCAATGAACCGCTCGGCGTCCTGTTACTCGCCCCGCAAGAGTCGACACCTTCCCTACATCTCAGAGTTTACAACAACGTTCTGCCACATCAAGGGCAGCGACAACGTTCCAGCCGACGTTCTGAAAAATTAAATTATGGGGTTTTACGTGCCAAAACCAGTTCTGATTATGAGGCACGCCGTAGTGGGGGACTCCGGAAATGTCGACCACCTGGGGTTCTTTAACGTGCACCTAAATCTAAGTACACGGGTGTTTTCGCATTTCGCCCCCATCGAAATGCGGCCGCCGTGGCCGGGATTCGATCCCGCGACCTCGTGCTCAGCAGCCCAACACCATAGCCACTGAGCAACCACGGCGGGCCGACGTTCTGAGTCGCGTCAATCGTGTCGGTGGTGCGCTGCCAATTTGGGGGCAGCGCAGCACCGACAAAAAGACCAAGGCGCTAGCTCGTGAACAAGACTGTCGTCGTCTTTTTCTGGGAGCAAGTGACACAAGCGCATGGAATTACCCCTCCACCCAGAATAGTATCGACTCTATGCTAAACAAAACATGGACGGGCAGAAAGACTTGTCCCAGGAGAAACGTAATGGTCTGGAAACCACGACTATTATAGTGTGCGATATGGTTTTAACCGGCACTACGTGCACAATGTAGGACCGCGGTTGTCGGCATCGTGCTGGCTGGGTGCCGTCCGGAAGAACTTCATAATTGAGGTCACTTAGTCGCCGAAGCACTTTCTAAGGGCTGAAGTACCGACTGAGAAGTTTTTCCGAAAGGCCTTTACGGCGGACGGGGGTACAAACTACCACTTGGTAACCCGGTTGGAACTCAACTTGCCGGTCTAGGAGGTTGTAGTGTCGCGCGTCAATACACTGCTGTTTCATGATGTTCATGCGAGCCAGTTGGCGTGCTTCCTCGGCACGTTGCACGAAACGCTCAGTGTCTTCATCAAGATTTTCAGAATGGTCACATGGTAACATGGCTTCTAACATCGTCTGCACTTCACGACCGTAAACAAGAGCAAACGGCGTGAAGCGTGTGGTCTCTTGCGTAGCGGTGTTGTACGCAAATGTGACGTACGGTAGTGCGCCGTCTATGTACATCGCTGTACGTCTATGTACATTGACAGCATGTCGGTCATTGTTTTGTTAAGCCTTTCGGTCAAGCCATTTGCTTGAGGCTGATAGGCAGTCGTCTTTCGGTGCCTGGTGTAACTCAGCTGAAAAACTTCTTCAATCAGCCTTGCCGTAAAGGCCGCTCCTCGATCTGGGATGACACAGGATGGGGCGCCATGACGTAGTACGATGTTCTGTACGAAAAACTGTGCAACCTCAGAAGCTGTGCCTTGAGGAAGAGCCTTTGTTTCAGCATAGCGGGTTAAGTAGTTTGTGGCGATGATTATCCACTTGTTTCCGGAAGTAGACAACGGAAACGGGCCCAGGAGCTCAATGCCGACTTGATCGAAGGGCCCTCGAGGCGGCTCGATAGGATTCAGCAATCCCGCAGGCTTCACATTCGGCGACTTTCGGCGTTGGCATTCACGGCAGTCTTGGACGTATTGTTTACCACAAGTGGCCTGTTTCGGCCAGTAGTACGATTTCAGTACCCTGGCAAGGGTTCGACTGAAACCCAAGTGGCCAGACGCAGGCCCATCGTGGCATGCGAACAGGATTTCGTCACGAAGCTCTGCGGGTATGACCGAAAGAAAGGTGTTGTTGTTGGCAGCGGAATTCTTTTTGTATAGGACGGCCCTGTCGTAAACAAAACGACAACAAACCGCGAGCAATTTGTGGGGGCAGAGTGACGTTCCAGCCTTCTAGATGTTCAATTATAGGGCACAATTCATAGTCTGCTCGCTGCCATGTCGATACGTCTGCCCCGCTTATGGCGCCGAGAAAAGTGCTGTCGTCTTCAAGTGCGCGCGACAATGTGTCGGCATCGTCGTGTGTGCGGCCTGACCTGTACACGATGGTCACGTCGTATTCCTGCAGGCGCAGGCTCCACCGTGCCAGTCGTCCAGAAGGGTCTCTTAGGTATGCCAGCCAGCATAAGGAGTGATGATCCGTCACGACCTTGAATGGGAGGCCATAGAGGCAAGGTTGAAACTTGGCAAGTGCCCATACGACGGCAAGATACTCTTTCTCCGTGGTAGTATAATTGGACTCTGGTCGTGATGGCGTGCGACTGGCGTAAGCTTTGACCCTTTCGTCGTTCTCCTGCCGCTGCACGAGCACCGCACCCAGACCGATGTTACTGGCGTTGGTATGAATTTCTGTTTCGGCGTCTTCGTCGAAATGTCCAAGAACCAGGGGCGATGCCAGGCGATGTCCAAGCTCGGCGAAAGCTGCTTCTTGTTCAGAGCTCCAGATGACCGGGGAGTCGTCTCTAGTGAGACGAGTAAGGGGTTACGCAATTTTAGAAAAATTGCGTATAAAGCGCCGGTGGTATGCGCACAATACCAGGAAGCGTCGAACGCTTTTGTTGTCTGTGGCAAAGCAGCTACAGTGGCAGTTTTCTCGGGATCGGGACGGACGCCTTCCGCGCTCACGACATGCCCAAGAAACTTCAATTCTTCATAACCGAAGTGACATTTCTGAGGCTTTAACGTGAGGTTAGCCGATCGGATTGCCTCGAGCACTTGCCGTAGTCGCTTAAGATGTCCGGAGAAGCTGCCTGAAAATACGACCACATCATCGAGGTAGACGACACAGGTTTGCCATTTTAGGTCAGCGATCACCGTGTCCATAATCCGTTGGAAGGTTGCCGTAACAGAGCACATCCCGAACGTAAGTGCTCGGAGCTCGTAAAGTCCATCCGGAGTGACAAAGGCTGTTTTCTTCCGGTCACGCTCGTCTACCTCAATTTGCCAGTACCCACTTTTCAAGTCAAGTGAGGAAAAATACTTGGCTCGCCGTAGCCGATCAAGAGAGTCATCTATGCGCGGCAACGGATAAACATCCTTCCTTGTGACGTTGTTGAGATTTCTGTAATCAACACAGAAGATTCTTAACAAAACATCGCTTTATGCATTGAATCACAAAATTAACTGGAACGCCAATGCATTTCTCCACAAAGTTCGGGAATTATTATCTCGAAACTGGTGTCATCAGGAGAATTTGTTTCAAGTGGATCCGCCTTGCGAACTGTACGGCTACAATTTGTAAATTGCAATATGGGCCATCAGGTTATTAGTTAAAAACCTAATTAGTGAATTTTTGTTAATTAGTCGATTATGCATTTCATTTTTTTGTGCAAGTAATGTCCACCTCTTCGAGTACACCAGCTCACGAACTATAATTGAGCTATCTGGCGCAGGCAAGCTTAAATAAATTTTGAAATAGTTCGCTGAAACACCCTGTATAACGACACGTTCTCGGTGATTTCGGGTAAAACAAACCTGGTGGAATGCAGG
The DNA here is from genome assembly GCF_013339745.2 of Dermacentor silvarum. NCBI lineage: Eukaryota > Metazoa > Arthropoda > Arachnida > Ixodida > Ixodidae > Dermacentor > Dermacentor silvarum. The sequence goes on along the minus strand of NC_051158.1, from coordinate 131,293,807 downwards.
TTATAAATGAGCAACTCCGATCCAATTCACACTCCACAATACCTTCTACCATTTGCCATGAAAGAACTCGTTAAAAAGAAGGTTAGGGTTGTAGAACGTTCCGAGTCACTGTATAATTTCCCTCTCGTTCTAGTTCAAAAGCCCGACAAGGGCTCAGAGCATGCATAGATTTTCGACGCAAAAATCATATTCTAATTTCTGACACAGAACCTATACCCAGAACGGATCTCTCGTTTGCCGAAGTGGAACGAAAAGGTTGTTTTCCAATTTTTGTTTAACCAAAGGATATTGGCAGGTACCACTCGAAAGCGAGTCGCAGCATAAGACTGATTTTTCAACCCAATCTGGGCATTATAATTTCCTCTATATGTCTTTCGGCCTCAAGACCACATCCACTGTATTCACTCGTCCGATGACATCGCTGCTACTCAAAATCCCAAACGTTGTTCATTACATACACGACATGCCGGTCGCTGCCACAACAGGGGAAGAGCATCTAGCAACGTTCGAACAATTGTTTTCCAGGGTACGAGAAGCTGGATTGAAGATCAAACCGCAGAAATCTAAAGTGGCCATGACCGCCGTCATCTTTTTGGGCCACCGATTGGGAGACGGCACCAACCGACCACTAAAAAGCACAATCCAGAAAATGGCTGGCGCGCGTAAGTCTGAGACAAAGAAGTAACTTCGCTCATTCTTTGGGTTTGCGGGTGAATACCGCGACCTAATACCCCGCTCTGTGGAAAAAGCACAGCCCCTTACCGAGATGACGAAGAAGATGGAAAAGAAGAAAACGACGCAGAACAGGGAAAGAGAATAAGTGTTTTGAGGCAACAACAACAACAACAAGTGTTTGAATCACTCAAGAAGGCGTTATTCTCTGGACCAATTGTAAAAGCCCCTCACCTCGAAAGAGAATTTGTGCTCCAATCCCACGCTTCAGGTTCCTGTATTGATGCTATTCTCATGCAAGACCGTGATGGTTTCCTCCACCCTGTGTCGTATGCCAGCCGTCAACTTCACCCTTGCGAAAAGAGATGCTTCGCAATCGAGCGGGAATTTTTGGCGTTAGTTTGGGTGATAGAAAAAATTCACGTTTTTCTCTGTGGAACCTCATTTGTGGTACAACCCGATCACCAGCCATTACAGTATCTCTTCAGAGAGAAATAATTGAACAGCAGAGTGTTGCGCTGGAGCATTGCAGTACAAGAATATTTGTTTACGGTAGAGCACAATAAAGGCTCCGAAAGTGATGGTGCGAATATATGAGTCGGTTATAAACATGAAATATATAGAATTTGCCTTGTGACAACTTGCCTCTGGAGTTTTTTTTTTCTGTGTCTGGTTTTGGTAACAGTGTTCCGTTTGTGGCCAACGCCAGCCTAAGTACCTTGTCGCGCATTGATAACTAATGGAGAAGCCAAGAAGGCAACGACGGAGAAACCGTGCGCGCGAAATCTCCCACATTGTCGGAACAAAATGCAAAGAAGAAAGCGACCTTTAAGGACCTTACACGATGGTTAATGTAGAAGAAAAGTAAGGAAGAAGTAGAGGGGATTGAGAGACCCTTGGACGGCGTGGTTGTGCTTGTACGCAAGTGAGCGCCGGAGACATCAGATTCCGCCAGGAGCGGGAGTGACCCACCGGGCCGTGAGCCCTGCACAACGTAGACAGCGAAACCGCCTGAGGCCATTACAAGGTGCCACCTCGTGACTACCTGGAGGTCGCTCATAGAGCGACCAGTATATTCCGTTCACGACGGCTCGGTGTTCATTTGTGCGACCATGTGCCCGAACTGTTGGTGAGCCGCACACCGCTCTCTTTCAACTGTCCTTGTGTATTAGGACTCTTCCAGCAACTGTAGAGTTTGAAGGGGAGTGACCTTTTGACTTTATTATTTGATGTCTTGCTTTAGTTAATGAGAACTGTGGTTATTACAAGGAGTGCAGTGTGCAGACTTTATGTCTGTTTTTGTGTGCGTTTTCTTTCCTCTTTTTACATGCAAACAAATATTCTTCCTTCACTTATGAAATCAAACGCTCTTATCCTTTATTTGAGTAGATATTATTCCAAGCAGCTTTTCTTATACGAAATCTGAAAATCATCAATACACTTATTGTTTAACATGTTCCTATGTCTTTAAACATTCACTTGTAGGAGAAATATTGCGTTTGTGAGATGCATTCCTGTTCTAGGTTTGCAGTTTATGGTACGTAATCTTGCCATAGTGCGGAACAATTGCGCAAATTACGCCAGGACTAGATTGTACTGTTGATTCTTGTTTTTTAAAAATCTTTTTTCAGATGACGTTGGCAGTGGACAAGCTGATAACAGTGTCAGGGCAATATATGTGAAAAAGGTATGTGCTAATGTTGTGCTTCTTTTTATGGCTGTGGTACAACGCAGAAGTCGAGCAAATGTAAAAAATACGTAAATAGTATAGGGTTTGGCCAATATTTTATTTTTTGAGAGGGCGCCACACAGTGCCTCCCCAGAACAGCGCATGAAAATACGAGCTACGGCGAAACGATACCAACTCCTCGGCGCTTTGCATGTTGGCGGAGGTAACACCCATGGTGGAAGGTTAGAACTAGGAGACAGCGCAGCGAAATAAATCTAAGCCAGAAACATTGGCTCGGCAACTTTCCGTGGTATTGAACTGTGAGTTTACGTGTCAGGGCGTATTTATTTATTTAATCGTTCATCGTTAGATCTTCAGACATCAGGCCAGTTTTTGTCATTGTCATCGGGGTGCGGTGCCGCATAAAGTTGAAATAGGATAAGATCGCGCATGCCTGACGCATGCTGTGAATACCAGGGAAAACGTACGAGGGTAAGCAGAGAAGGATGGTGGCTTCACGAACGCCTTTCACTCGGGTGGATGGTGGCTTCACGAACGCCTTTCACTCGGGTGCTCAACGCTGGAAGTGGCGTCCTCGAACGCGCTCTTGATCGCGGGGGGGATGAAGAGCCCCGACGAGCCACTTCTTACCCGGCAAATGTGCAACGTGCTTGCCTCAAGAGTTGGGCGCCACGCTACCTCAATCACCAAGCATCGATCTGCAACGTCGAAGCATACATCTGCAAGGTTTAACAGACCATCTCTGGAAGCGCTGGCGCAAGGAGTACATGCTGCTTCTGCGCTCTGCACCTGAGGCGACACCCAAGCTGCCACCACGACTTCAAGTTTTCGACGTCGTCCTGGTGCACGACGACGATTCGCCACCTATCCTGTGGAGGATGGCCCGGGTGACGGAACTGCTTCCTGGTCGCGACAGCGTCGCTCGAGGGTGCTGCCTGAAGCTGGCGTCCGGCTCCATGATAAAGCGTCCCGTTCAAAGATTCGCCTTCGTGAAACCTGCAGCCTTTAGCCATTTTGTTGGCCACGGGAGTGTGTTACAAATGAAGAAGGTGTGCTGAGCACGAGCAGTGGCCGCGGTGCTGCTCGCTCAGTTGCTACCAGATGACGAACGAGTCGGACGTCCGGGCCCAGGTCTAATCTCCGTCGTTGGTTGCTACACACTGGCACACACACCTTTTCAAGCGAAGATGGTATTACGTTACACATTTCGGTGGCGGCGTAGTCACGCAAAAAGTCACGTGTGGCTCATACCCGCATTGGATATGGGGTCGTCTGGTGCATCGCGGGGAGGAAAAGGGCAGGAAAGATGGTTGGCGCGTGTTCCGGCCGTCTTCCCTCACTTCAGATCAGTTTCGGCGACCGGATGTTAAGACCGCGCATGGTGAGTTCCGCCAAGAAGTAGGCTGGGTTTTAGCAACGGCGCCACGAACTCGCCCTTCACATGGATCGTCGTCGGCGTGCCGATTCTACAGTGAGGGCTTCCGAAGTCCAGGTGAAACCCCGAGTTGCGCAAGCGCGATGGTTAGGCGAGCAGTCAGTGAAGAGCCTCCTACCCTGAGTTTAGAGCAAACGAGGCGGAAGGCCTGCGACAGCGTTGTTTTGCAACATGTTTGCTCACCCACATTTCCTCGACAGGGAAAGGGCTCTGAATTTTTTAATTCCTGTTTCCCAGTTTTGTGGTTTAGTTAATACTGTCTGAATAAATAGTTTGTGACTGTTATTTTGCATCCCTGGAATCCTCGCCTCAGCAGTAGGATCACTGCAACTTTAAAATGCGTAAACTTTGTAAAATACAAAGTAAAACATAAATAAATGGTGTCATAGACGCGCTGTAGGCGCGGTTATTTGCAATCGCAAGTTACTTCATATATTTTTGCTCATGCGCGTAATTGTAGGGCAGAAACATGTAACATCAATAAAATTCTAGTACAATGGGCAGAATACGTGGTTAGAATAAACTATGTTCCTGTGTATGTGGTTGATTTATATGCGAACAAATCCACATTACACTCCAGGTGTACCTATCAATTACACAAACCTTTCCATTCGAAATGCATTTTGTCACACCAATCTTTTCCATAACAAAGCTGTCTTACGCCGCGCATTTGTAAACGTGTCAAATTTTTCACTTGACGCAGTTACTCAATGGGAGTCGACCGCTAATTGTACTCTTGGGTAACGAGGGGCAAATAAACCACCCTATTTGTTGGTGGTCTCAGAAGAGTGCCACGCTTGAAAAGGGATTTGAACATAATTTGACATATTTCCGAAAGGATAACCAGGTATGTATCCCTCACTCTTTGTCGTATTTCATAGAGTTTCACAGAGGCCATCAGAACAGCAAATTCCAGATAATACAATATAAGTAGCTTCATGCCCCGTTTTGAATACTAGGCTTCCCAGCCTAATATTGTCTTTATATTATGCGCTTGTTTAACTTGAAGTTTTTGCAAAATCGAATTCGATAAATGCGCTGCGATAAACAGATCAGACGTTTGTAATTTAAAAAATATTGCATAAGCCATAGAGCATCAAGGTACTCGAGAAGCACTTACAATAATATTTAAGACATTATTAACCACTTGATTTATTTGAACGTTGCAATGACTGTAAAAGTTGATTTTCGTTTTCGCCTAAGGTAATGGGTAATATTAAATATCCAAGAAAATACAATACCTTGCTAGTGAGGGGTGTTATGCGTCCGTACCTTCCATGTCGTTGACCTGCGTTCTACAAGCTTAGACAATGGGTATTTGCAAAATTGTATGTCAGTGAGCAGACGCTTGTACGTGGTAATTTATCGCACTTAGTTATCCACATTAGAGAAACTGGAGTTATGTGCTCATAGTAAGCTTTAGAGAGATAATGCGGGTTTGAGCCGAAATAATAGTTTCTTTGAACTATTGCTTTTTTGAATTCAATATAAATAAATTTAGCTCTTAATAACCCAGCTCATTCTTACATAATACTTGTGATGCGTTCTTTACTAATATATCTAATACTGATATATTTTATTATAAGATAACAGATATAATATAATATAAGACAACAATGATCTACACTAATATATTTTACTAATATAATACGAATAATAATATTTTCAAAAACTTCTTCGCTTCTGCGCATTTTTCAGGGCCGAAGAAAGCATGGATCATGGCAAGTACGGTGTGTAGCAAACAATTTTACTTCTACAGTATTCACTGCAATTTTTCTATTGACAAAAACAGTTGTTCTAAAATATTACTGTTCGTGAATAACTCACTCAATCGGGAACTCTACCACAATAGTTTTTTTTTCGGCAATTCCTGTTTGAAAATCCTAATGCTGTGGAACGGCTTCAATGTGATGAAAACCTGCAGGTTTCTTCAACACCCTCTATTTATTTTGTCCATATTACCACGTAATATTAGTCACATCATGGATTGTTTAAAGGCATTAATTAATCAATAATGGTGAAATACTTCTATATGAGGGATACTAGTTAAGATAACAAACTATACAACGGAAATGTGTGCATGTTGTGTTAGTCGCCTTTTTCATTGCGTTAACTGCGCAGTTATTGTTAGCCATGAGCAGAACTACATCAATACATTCACAATACATTTGGATAACGCAGGAATCCGTATTAGCGTTAAAAATTAAAACGGACGTAGAGTGAACAACTTAGCGCGCAGTAGCCAGAACCGTTCCAGGCAAACAAACAAATAATCTGCATAAAAAGGAAACATCAGTGTAGAATATATTTGAACACTGCATTTACAAACAACAGCCATGACTGCAGTTTCCGAAAATCAATACGAAGTGTTTACAACTGAGGACTAGGAAACAAGTCAATCAATGTCGAGTAATAACCACTACTGCTCCAGTAATACACCACTATTGAATAATATTGGCTTTAGGGCGAATGAATTAAGGCCCGCATAACGGGACCCGTCTGTTTCATCAAGCGTTTACTTGTGCGTGACATATCTGTCGGCCAGAAGCGCTAAAGCCACACATGCTGAAGTATTTATTTTTTATTGGTGCCAATATGTCCAACTGCCTAAATGCCGTGACGCTGATATAGGAGCGGCGACTTTACCGAGACGCAGGCATTGGCTATGGTGCTTTAGCTTTCGTTCGTAGCTTCTCCTTGTAGTACGTTAATTAGGGCCGAAGGTGTTGCACAGCGATCTGAACACGTGCGCTTCGAAGCCATGCTATGGGCGTGCGTGTTGCATACAATAGACGACATGAAATACATACAAAAGAGATGGCATGAACTGTGCAGATGGCTTCCTATTAGATACAACAAGTTACGTAGAACTTTGTGCTTGCAAAGTGGCAATCAAATTTTGGGAAAATTACTGCAATAACTGTAATTAGGCATCAACGAGTACTGACAGAGATAAAGGCGTCCATGTCATGAATAGGAAACAAAGAAGTGAATGTACGGATAAAAGTAGAGCCAAGCAGATGAATTATGCCCTCAAATGACGACGCTTTATTAATGCGATAGCAATTATATTGACACTCCAAGGCCATTTTCCGTCGTCCTCAGAATTTTGAGCGTCGCTTGAAACAAAACACTGACAGTGCATGCCTTTTGTCGTATAGTGCACTCCTCCAAGATCGGCCATAGAAAGATGTTTGCAACACATCTCATACGGAAAACTGGTTGCAAAGTCGCTAAGAAATACGTTGGCTTCAATTACTAACCATAAATGAACTTATCTGAAGGCAGGGTTCAAAGAGAGGACCCTTAGCACAACACCTCGTTTTTATTTGGTCAGCTTGCGCTTACTTCAATTAATACTGCCACTACAACCACGAGTCTCACACTTAGTTTGATATTCTAACAAGTCGCTATCACATTCAGTGATTCGCCCTTATGGCGAAACTGTTTTTTTTTTTTTTTATGAGGCAAAAGGTTACGTTAAGTGCAGATGCTTCGATTCGAAGCGCGCGCAGCACAGCCCAACAAATACTCCGTACACTAAAGCTAATTTCTAAAGCTTTACGTGATAAATTAACTCCATTGGTAATTGGGGCAAACGCGGTTGAGGGCTCGATTTTCTAAGGAAACGTGCAGTGGCTCTTCGAGCTCAATACATCATAAATAACGCACACCAGTGAGTAAAAGTATACGGATCCCAGGGTCGCCGAAAAAACTGAATTTCTTGGTAATTAAGACGCGTAAACTTATATTGACGATTACACTGAAAAGTTTGGAATTCAAAGTTTAGACTACGGTCCTTAATTTCAAGTTTCGTTTGCAGGCAGATGAAAAAATGGGCTTTTTCGCGCAATCCCTGGTCCGTATACTTTTGTTCACGGGTGTACGTAAATATGCATAAGAATTGGTGTTTAGAAACAAAGAAATCTGTAATAATTATGCTGCTGTAAACTGTATCCTTTGCAGGTAGTGCTTAATATTACAATAAGAGCAACTGTCGCAAGTCAGTTGTTTTGTTAGAGTTGCGGCGAAAATGTTCCACTCCCGCGCTGGTTAGCTGGTTTGGGTGCCAATTAACCAAAGAAGAAGAAGAACGTAAACTTTATTATCAAATCAATCAGACTTGAGTCCGGCATCGCTTTAGTGGGTCTGGGCACCCGCCGCGGACGCGGTTCCGAGACCTTGTCTCGAAGCGGCTTCCTCGGCTCGCTTAATCTTTTTTTTTTTTTTTTGCCTGTGAGTTTGTAAGTGGCTTCACCATTAGACTCTATGGTAGTCGGGGAAGGTAGCTCAATGTGATTTATCGAAGTGCTATCAATGAGGCGTTGGGCAAGATGACACGAAACACTGCGTCATCACTGCTGCCGGACTGCCACACGCATCGGACCATCGGGTCATGCGTACCGATCTTACATGCGCTACGAAGCACATGTAAAAACAATGGTATAAACAGTACATTAGATCTGCTACTCGAGTGGTCGGGATGACACGTTGCTTGCTATCATTGACCATTTTATGATCTAAGTAGAGAAAGTGCTGTTGCCACTCCAGAGACAATGTTGACAAAAGAAATATCGAAAAAAGAGAAACACCAAAAAAAGTACGTCGCAAAGGGGGAATCAAAAGCTGGTCCGCTTTGTGGTAGGTAGACACGTTACCTGATCGCGAACGCTCAAACTTGCCGAGTGGTATTTGCAGTTGTCATGTTAGTCCTCGCTTCAACAGTGTTAGAGTTCCGCATTATTTTTGTTGATTTAAACGTTACGATGGTCGATTTTTTGTGCACTTTAGATGCATTCTACTCTTACCTCTTATCATAAGCCGTATTTAAAGCCTAGAGCCGCGTCTAACCAGCTGTTTTGTTAGAATCGAAAGCCTTCCACCGCGCTAGCATGGATTGTCGTCGAAATGCGCCATTGCACGTGCTCCTCCCTCCTGTTTGTCCACGTTCCTATTAGCACATACGATGACTAGAAGGTATCCGTGTATGATAAGTCACTTTGCACATACTTTACCCACTGCATTCTGAAGACAGTGCGTAGCTTCGCGAAACGCGACAGCGGAAGGCCGTTCTCCTGAGGGAACCGCCATTCTACTACATTATTAGGACGACAAACTAGATTGTTGGCCCGTCGTCCATCGTAGCTTTAGACACTTCCTTTACTACGGCAAATGTTATCACCAACTGTAATCCGGGCGAATTTTGAGCTTTGACAACCTTTGACAACAGGCTAACTTACTGATAACAAAATTCCGCGGACTGATATCTAATCGATTAAGGTTTTCCAAAAAATGTATGACCAGGAGGGCTATTCTGCACGAGCCCACCTAGTGGACTGTCCACTTCGGCTGTCGCGATTGGCTGCCGCTTCACGAGCGCGAAGGAGACTGGCTGGCACCTTCGCGCTCGCGAAGCGGCAGCCAATGGCGACAGCCAAAGCGGACAGTGCACTAGGGGACTCTTACAGAATGCACCCTCAGTTTGCATCTGCACAGACCTTGTCTTGTCACTGCACTGTAAAAGAACGTTCTGATAAAAACGAGAACAAATCCCGGCGTTTGCTCGATATGTTCCGCGATAAGCGTATATAAAGGTATTACGAGGGCCGTGATGAACTTATTTTTCTGCTCTGATATGAGAGACAGTGCTATTCAAAGACAATGGGGAAAGCTTATGAACAACCAAAATAAAACAAAGGTCCGAAATTGCTAGACAGTCACCGCACGCGCTGTCACAGTGGTGATGCTATGTCGCATGATCCAACTTTTGACGCAAGAATGACTGCAACACCGGTGCTTCAAGTGGTGGTCCTCGCACAATCTACGCCCGGAGGAGAGCTTTAACCGGGAGGCGCATGCAATCCCCTTGCGGCGGTGTATAAAGCCACATTTTGTGCTGGCGCCTTGCCACTTTAAGTAAAGTGCTGCCGAAAACAGCATCAGCCGTTTCAGAATCGCTTCGTTATTCTGGTCACCCAACAAGGGTTCTAAATATTCTCGAGTGGATATTATGTCCTGAAGCTGAAGCGCACTGCTGCCATCCTATGATTAAACTTAGCATTCCTCGAATAACCGGAAGTGTCGTCTTTTCTCATCAACCGGCTTTGTCAGATCATATTTTGCCGTATAGATGCTTTTCGGTGTGTTTGTTTGTGTCACTGGTTCCACGGTGAAACTTGAGCATCTGGCCCCCTTGTATGGGGAATATGAAATCGCGACTCAACCAACAGAAATATTTTAGCGTGAAACAAAAGGCTTTTAAAGGTGACGTAGAGGCAAGCGCTGTCTTCACCACATCTGCTAGGAATTTGCGGGGCCTGCCGCTCCAGAATTTTTTTAAACCTCCTTGAGGGCGCCGCGGACACAGCAGTCGGATCACGTTTGGAAGGTGTGCTGCACGCTTGGGCAACGTGATGGCGAAACTAGTTTACGAGGAAACAATTTTTGTTTCTAGTAGAACGTATCCCTCTAGTACAACTATAAATGACAGTGCTGCTGATGTCGTCATCGGCAAGCAATGAAGCGTGGTGTCGAGAGTAGAAGCAGTCAAAATGGCCTAGTAACAGTGACTTCCTTTCTCAATTTTCGCGCCCGTGTGAGCGAGGGAGATTTAAGGGGAACCTTCCAAGGCTAATTTTTACGTTTATATTCCAGAAACACGACCTATTTAGTCAGTCGTAAGGCGGGATCGCCGACCATTGGTGTTAAAGCGTATTATGGTAAGTAAACAACAATACTGACAATCTGTGCTTGAAGAACAATTCAATTTTTTGTTGAAGAACAATTCAATATATTTATTGTGGAATTGCCGAAACACTCACCTTCCATGTGCGTACGTATTTTTGTCATATACAATACATAACTTGCACATTTACCTGGAATATTAGTAGTTCTCCTTTAACACAGCCAACAAGACGAAATATTTTCAATTGACGGCATCATTATGCCTGAAGTCACCGACAGCAAGGCCAACATATCAACACAGGTGGTGCAAATTAGCTCCGTCTCTAACAAAGAAACTTCCGTTCCTTTGGGATGCGATGGGGAACGATGTCTTTATTCTTCATCCTGAGTTCAAATTGACCCACTCTCCGCCGAGAGAATGTTCCAACACCTCTACTTTTCTGAGACACCTCACCATAACAATATTCTAGCTTTTGCTCAGCTGCGCCAATGTTAATTTGATGTCTCTCAAGCGACTAAAACGGCCCACATACGTCACTATGGTGCGTTTAGTGCATACACCTGTCGATAGTTACGCATTTAAACAAAATCCTGATGCCCTCTTTACTCGAAATGCACGTTATTAGGCAACATTTGCAGCATTATTGACAACATCGCTTTCATTCATCATCTTTTATTTAGAATACACACTACTTCATTTCCGTA